>NC_069004.1:17076815-17077663 GCF_001194135.2 Octopus bimaculoides
TATATATATATATATATATATATATAATACACTTATACCCTAAGTCAGCCAGTAACATCAGATGTTCGACGTTAAATAATATTAGTCTGAAATTGGTCTATATATCGGACAGAAGATAACTTTGGGATTAACACTTTATAAGCTCTAGAAATGCCTTGTTAAAATAGTGTTAACATATTTAAGACAATCAACATTCAATACGTTAACATTAACTACTTAACAATTGGTTTTCGTGCGGAAAGCGTGTAAGTAATTTATTTTGTAGTCTTGTCTCTCTAAAGCTGTCACCACGTCTTAAAAACCATATAGAAGTCATCTAATTAAATATTTTGTGAAATAGATGACAGGTACAGATGGGCTCTGTCAGCTGAACAAAAGCCTGTGGAATTCTCTTCTGACGAATCGAAATTACCCGAAAGGAGAAGTAAAAAAAAAACATGCTAGACAATACAAACAAATAAATGTGAAAATATGAGGCAGATTGAAGGATTAATTTTCTACAATACTTATTCCTGATTTAGTTATCAAATGCTTTGTGATACCCGTCATCTCTCCGAATTCTTTTTAGGACGCAACTAAGTTTCCATTTTGTATTATAGAAATCGGTTGTTCATCAAATAAGCAGCAATATGCAATGACAATGGGGACATGCACACAAACTGTGATTACAAGACAAACAGGAGAAATATCACGCATACACATACGCATATATACATACACACACGTCGTATACATACGATATAGACACAAGAAATAAAATTCAAATATGGAGTTTTATAGAAAAATAATAATTACTGAAAATAAAACTATTTAAATAGCAAGAAAAACAGCAATTCAAATAATTTTTT
>NC_069004.1:17078496-17083519 GCF_001194135.2 Octopus bimaculoides
ATATCGACCCGGGTATTTTATTTTATCTATCTGACGGGATAAAGGGCAATGTACAACTAGTGAGATGTAAGCTCAGAATACAAAGAGCCGGAGCAAATGCAGCAAACTTTTTTTTTTACCTGATGTTCTAACGATTCTGTCCACTCTCTGTCTTTTAAACTGATATCTAATAACAAAAAATTATAATCGTTAAAAACATATAAAGCTTTATTTTTATTACTGTGCTTTTTTCTTTAAAAAAGTGGGTTGGGAAAAATCTTGTTAACAAATCCTGTGTATTATAAGCACTCTTAATTTTAATCTCTTGTAGCAATTATATGCCACCGTTATACACAGTATAATTCAGAGTTGTACAGATGTATCGAAGTACGGAGTTGTCCGTCTTGTTCCGATAAAGTCTCACATTAAATATATTCACACTAACTTTACTGAAACGCTTGTTACACTTCTAAACAGAGGATTGACTTTCTTTCAATTCACCATTTTTAGTTCATCAAAGCATAACATATTGTATTGTTATTGTTGTTGTTTTGGTATCGGCAAGACGTCCCTTCAAGTTACTCGTAATTTTTCTTTGTTTTAAAAGTTTATGTTAGGAATGGTATTGTAGTAAAACCTCTCTTTCGGGAATTCAATCACAAATGATAACGAAGCGGCTAACATCTAGCCTTCGGCTGCCTTGGACCCTTCTGTCCACCACCCTGATTGGTTCTTATTTGCGCGGCAATTGTCTACAGTTCTGTTTCGCGCCAGTGTGCATACCGTCCAATCGTGGCCTTCTAATAAGGTCACGTGAGAGAGTGTTTTTCTGCTGTGGCAGGAGAGCACAGCTGTGGTGTCACATGTCGTGTGTGTTGAGCGTCGATGCTGTAGACCGGTTACCTGGTAAGAATATTCTAGCAATCTGGTTCTGACTGTTAACTTCGTGGTGGAAATAATCCACTCAAACAGTGTCGAGATGAAACCGCGTTTGTTGATGTTGGTGTGTACTCTGGTAGTGGTGTTGCTGGCGACGACATTGTAGTAGACAGTACATTGGTGGTGATGACGTCGTCGCTGGAAACTGGCTGGTTGGTATGTGGTCAAACGACCAGACCTGAAAAAGTCTGTGGTCGCGACAACTGGCATAGTTGGAGCAGGCTTATTTATAGATGAACAGGGGCTCACCGGAACAACAGAAAAACACTCTCTCACGTGACCTTATTAGAAGGCCACGATTGGACGGTATGCACCCTGGCGCGAAACAGAACTGTAGACAATTGCCGCGCAAATAAGAACTAATCAGGGTGGTGGACAGAAGGGTCCAAGGCAGCCGAAGGCTAGATGTTAGCCGCTTCGTTATCATTTGTGATTGAATTCCCGAAAGAGAGGTTTCACTACAGTTTGCTCTGTGTTGTTAATACACTGAACAAGATTCTGAGGAAGGGGTAAGTTTAGTTGTATTTTGGGGTAGATTTTGTAAATTATATTTCAGAACTCGGCGGTTATACAATAGCAGTTTTAATTCAGCAAAGTAACACGCCCACAGCCACCTGATAACCCGATGCAGTTTGTCCATATCAACATTGACACATTCGAAAAATTCAGTCGGTAAGTACTTGACACTTGGAAACATCTGAGCAGGCCTATGAAACTTGTAAATCTTCCTAAGCGTGCATCCAAGATACTGAGCCAATCTCTCATTAGCACAAAGGAGCGAGACAACTCGGGAAATACTCTAGACGCCTAAAGCGATCTGGTTTCCACGCTTCTGTTGGAATGTAGTGAGCCACTAGTCTGAAGGCGTGCCTTGGCTACTGATCGCGTTTAGTACTACCAACTAACCTCCTTGGTCCAAGATGATGGTCCGTATCGTGAGACTTTTTTCCATATAATCCAGCAACCGTACCTCCAAATTTCAGTCTACTTGAAGATGCGCACATCTCGTATCCAACGAAAATAGGTGTGAAGATTCGTGACTCGGAAGCTCTGCTTTCATTGATGGCCGCCGATATCTAGCAATCAGTAGTCGTTGAATATGTGGCCATGCTTCTATGGCGATCCTAGGTTACATGCTTTTACACTCCCTGTTCTAAGAAAGAAAGGAATGAGGAAGGTCTACGTACATTGTTGCTGGGTGTTCCGTCCTGCCGGTTAGTGAGTATGTTAACTATCATATTTTTATAGATTCTGTCGGGGTATGTTTTTAGTTGGTTGCATGCACATTATGATGTTTTTAGAATTTGCATATGTGTTGGTATGCTCCCGTTGGTGCTGCTGCTATTTTTGCTTTTGGTGTTGTTGCTGCTGCGGTAATGGCATCGCCGACAGTGAGGAGGGCTTTCTGCCCTCAACCGGCACGAAGAGTTACAAACCACCTAGGGGTGATCAAGACCAGGATGGTTTCCATACTTTCTTGATCCAATTAGCTCAACAGTTCCTCCCCTAGCCGACTAATTTTTCCTCTGTTGCCTACGGCCCAGTAATATGTTGGTTTTGTTCTCTTGTCAAATAAAACATCCGCTAATTCCAGTGGTACATTGGACAGTTATTTTCACTACTCTCTGGTATGTGGACCAGTTCGTCACTCTTTAGGAGTATTACAGAATGCTTCTGTCCTTCTTGTTTGGAAATCTCATCTGTACTATACCGAATCTTTTCCCTCTAGCAACTTACGTTTTGGTGTCTCAGAGTGGTTTAAGACACTTTTCGATGTGACACTGGGTCTCTTGTTCCACTTACCCGCTTCTCAGTCTATATATTTATATATACACATTTATATATGATAGATTTCTGGTATGTGTCTTCTTCGACATTTTGAGGCACGTTTAAAGGAATCGTGTGGCCACCTTTAGTGAGGAAGTGTTTCACATCTTTCAAGTCATACTGAGGTAAAGCAATTACTTCTTTTGCTTGGGTCCCGTAGGCGAAACCGCCACGAGTGGATTTGTTTGTCGCAATGTCATCGCCCAACAGCACATAAAGCAAAACGCATAAATTGGACAAGAGAGGACTATAGAGATGTTTTGAAAGCTCTTTATACAACCCGACTAAACCCAGCCAATAACCTCATACTACAAACATACACTTCATGGAGAAATTTTGAGCAAGATTGAAACAACGTATTTAGTTGAAAGCCCAACGGCTTAGAAGGTATGATAAAAGAATCAAATTGTATCGTCAAAACAAAATATTCAAGACAAATGCAAAGACATTTTATAGTGCAAGTAAGATAGGGGTAAAGAAGCCACCTAAGACTAAAGAGGTGGAAGAGTTCTAGAAGAAGGTATGGAGAAACAAAAAGAATATAATGCTGAAGCTGACTGGATAGAGCGTGAGAAGCTGAGACTGGATGAAGCTGAAGAGCAGAAATGAGAGGCGATAGGAATAGAAGAGCTAAGATGTGTCCTTAGAAAGTTTTATAAATAGAAAACCACAGGACTGGACCAGATCCCAAACTTCTGGCTGAATTGTTTGACAGAAGTACTTGAAAATTTCGCTGCATCTCTTATGTCATTCAGAACCCAGAGCAAATACCTGTTTGGCTGACGGAAGCAACTACATACCTACTACCAAAAACTGAAGACAAAAATCCCTAAGATTTACCGACCAATAACATGTCTCAGCACCACTTACAAGATCGTCACATCCATACTAACTGAAAGAATATACGCTTTCCTTGAACGGAACTCTATCCTTTCACAAGCTCAAAAGGGTTGTAAAAAAATTCTTATGAGTGCAAAGACCAATTGCTCATAAATAGAATGGTTGTAGAGAATTTCCGGAGCAAAATCAAGAACTTGTGTATAACATGGATGGACTACTGAAGGCGTTTGATAGTGTCGTACATAAATTGATACTCAAGGCCCTTGCGATATGCAAGATCTCTCGTGTCATCTCCAGATTCTTACAAAATAGCATAGTCATGGCCAAGTGGAACACACGTCTCTTTCTAAACCATAGTAATGGAACGAGCCAATCCAACAACATCAACATCAAACGAGGCATCTTTCAAGATGACTTCCTCTCCCTATTATTGTTTTGCATAGCACTCATCCCGCTCTCAAACGAATTGAATAACACCAGGTAATAATATAAGAAACCATCTTTTTTACATGGACGATCTGAAGCTGATTGCTAGGAATGATCAAGAACTAGTAGGGCTTCTAACAACCGTTAAAGAGTTTAGCAATGACATCGTGATGGATTTTGGCCTCAAGTGTGCTAAAGCAACTTTTGTAAGAGGCAAGCTCAGACAAACAGCTTCCATTAAATTAGATACCGATGCTACCATCAAGGAACTTGACCCACAAGAAAGTTATAAATATCTGGGACTAAACGAAGGAGATGGTATACATTATGCAACTATGAAGGAAAAAATAAGAAACGAGTACTATAGGAGAATAAGACTAGTTACGGAAGACTGAACTCAACTCGAAAAATCGCATTAACACCCTGGTACTTCCAGCAGTTCAATAGTTTTAGAATCATTAACTGGAATCCGACAGAGCTCCAAGGCCTGGACAGGAAGACAAGAAAATTATTGAGATCTAAGAACATGCACCACCCGAAAGCAGACGGTGGCCATCTGTACCTACCTAGAAGTAGAAGAAGATGAATGATGATTCTATAACATCTCCACTTTTAAACAACATGAATCTTCCAATAGGATAGGCGCTTTGAAGGTCCTCGTAAAAAACCCACAAAAGCCACAGGTGCCTGATCAACAGGGCAAGAGCCCTTCTTTAATTTTTCACAGGTGTATGCTCAGAATTGGTCCTTTCACACTGGCCATTCTTCCAACATTCACCCACCTTTCAACAAACTTTCTAGAAGGCAACACTTCCCTCTCCACCCTCAACTTCCTTTTCAAGTGAAACTTGAAGAAGTTGATGAGGGCTTGGCTAAAGAGGAAAGTGTCTGACTTTAGCCCTTTCAGACGAGTCCACCATACTACTTCTTTCGCTACAGCCACCAGACAAATAAAAACTGCCTGCCCCTCCCGGCCAAAAGAGGGCGGCGGAGCAATCTTTACTATGGATTC
>NC_069004.1:17084654-17086052 GCF_001194135.2 Octopus bimaculoides
CTTTTTCCTTTTCTTTCTTCTTTCCTCTTTTTCTTTCTTTTTCTTTTCGCGAGTTGAAAAATTGAACCTTAAAGACTGATGATGTCATTCCATCAACGTGTGGACGCTGGTTGCTCTCATTCATAATTTAGATTTGAATTTCTATAATTTAAAATTTTTATCATTTTTTATCTTGAATTCGACAAAGACAGGCTTCCTGTCTAAATATCGCTCAACCAATAAAATATCTATATAAATAAAACAACATTGAGTCGGACAGAAGGAAGAAGAAGTCAAGGAAACGCATGGTCTGCATGGCGTTAGACATTTTCAGGGAGTCTTGAAATTTATGAATAGGCATTAAGGAATAAAAGATCTATAAAACCTGTAACCGACCGAGAACGATGGAGCAAAGCTGCTACCCCTGATGGGCAAATATACATGGGATGGGAGAACACTGAAGTAGAACTGCCGTCCAATGTGCAGACATACATAGGATAAGATAACTAATCTTTCTGCCATTGTAAAGGAGGCGCAGGATAACAGAAACCAAGTGTGAGGTTGAAGCACGCCCAGTATGAATAAAGTACATGAGATAAGAAATAATTCGTAAGGTGAGACAAGGGAACGTAAAAGAAGAGGCGAGTTGTCAATTTAGTTTCTGGCCATACATTTTTCTGTTACTTGTTTTCTTTTTCATTGAGGGTTTCTCACTTGATTACACCCGCTCTCCACTACACATCATATTGCCCATCACTCGTTGACGACTTGTACACCACTGTTTACATGTCAGCTGTATCACTCAGCAAATGTGTTAAACAATAAATAAATATATATGAGAGCAGTTTTAACATAGAGATTTCACATGCGCACGCACGCACACACACTCACACACACTCACACACACACGCACGCACAAAGACACACACTGACGCAAATATAAAAATACATACAAGCCCACGCCTCAGTACAGACACACAACCTCACAGACATACACTTCCGAAACTATGATGATATCAAATTCCCTGTTTATTAATCAATCTATCACTCTGTCTATTTGTTTCTCACTGTGTTGTGTGTATGTGTGTGTGTGTGTGTGCGTGTGTGTATGTGTAAGTGTTTGTGTGTATACACACACACATGGATCTGCGTATGTGTATATAGAGGCGCATATTCATGCACATACATGCATATATATAGCTCTGTGTGTGTGTGTGTGTCCGAGTGTGTCAATGAGTGTGTCTGTGTGTGTCTATGTGCGTGTATGTATGTGTGTATGTGTGAGTGTGTGTATCAGTGTGTACGGGAATGAAAAAGAAGCACATAGACATAAGTATACGTAGAAAATACACTCATTATCATGCACACTCGCATACACACCCATACATACATGCAAACACACATAAGATCGGAAGAGCA
>NC_069004.1:17090828-17092046 GCF_001194135.2 Octopus bimaculoides
TATATATATATATATAAAAGAATACAAAAATGGGACAAGAATGCGACAGGTGACAACAAAACATCCAGACAGTTGGATGATACAAAAAGGACATGATAAAAACAAGGACGGGTCATTCGAAGTTTTCTTTCATCAGTCGAGTTCCAGGTTATCGTTGCAGTTTCGGCTGACCATACTCGAGATTGCTCCAATCTGTCCAGCCCCAACGAAGAACTAAGCTAAGAGCACTAGATTCCTTGAAAGAAAGCAACGAATGTATACGAAAACAAGGACGGAAAAAAATACGGATAATGTTACACAAATACAAATGTTAACAACAGGTGTCTTTCGACTAAAGACGAATTAAATTAAGCTGGCGTGTGTGTAAGTGAAGCCTTACGGCAGGGAATAAGAGATGACAGGCATAGGAAGGAATATAGATGTTGCACGGATGGTAGTTGAACCAAGAAAGAAAGGTGAGGCTTGGCCGAACACCGGTCACTTGGAAGGAAAGGAGAGAGGTAGACGCATATATATATATATAGACACACACATACATATATACATATATATGCATATGTATACACACAGACATATCGGTCGGTTTTCCATAAGTCAGAAAAAAAGACACCTAAAGAAAATTTGTGCAGTTATATTTTTATATTGTTGAGCAGTACATTTCTTGACGTGTAGCTCAGTGGCGAGAGCATAAGGCTACAATCATGAGATAGTGAGTTCGATTCCCGGACCGGGCTGTGTCTTGTGATCTTGAGCAAAACACTTTACTTCATGTTGCTCCAGTTCACTCATCTGTAGAAATGAGTTGTGACGTCACTGATGCCAAGCTGTATCAGCCTTTGCCTTTCCCTTGGATAACATCGATGGCGTGGAGAGGGAAGGCTGGTATGCATGGGCAACTGTTGGTCTTCCATAAACAGCTTTGCTCGGACCTGTGCCTCGGAGATGAACTTTCTAAATGCAATCCCATGGTCATTCATGACCGAAGGGTGTCTCTCTCAGTCCATTTCTAGTTATGGCATATAACTGATCAGATAGTTACCGTTGGTTTCGCGTCTACTATTGCACCTGAACATGCAGACAACTCATGAAGTATGGTGGCCCAAAGTGAATACCATCTGATGGTAAATACACAGTCTTGATCAGCTTTGTGTCTCCGGCCAACATGTCCGGTGCGCGTCTGCATTGCCAAGTGCTATAGTTCACGCAAAGCCAATGGTA
>NC_069004.1:17092745-17093737 GCF_001194135.2 Octopus bimaculoides
ACGCACGCACGCACACACTCACACACACACACACACACACACAAATAGATAGATAGATAGATAGATAGATAGATAGATAGATAGATAGATAGATAGATAGATGCATATACAGGGTGCGCTATTTTATATTTTAATTTCCCTCATGCACATTGTTTTTTATTTTGTCGACTACATAGTGTAGTAGAGTCAGTTGAGCACCGTCTGTATGAAAATCAGCACCATGACGCAATTCACTCTGCCAGAAATTTGGAAACGACATGCTGTGCTGCTTGGCGTTCGCACCGGAAGTTCCAATACGAACATTTCAGAGTGTTTGGGTATAAATCTGAGGACATGTGCTGAGAGAGATAAGAAAATCAAACATCCAGTCAACATCATGGTGTTTGGATTGATCACTAGTGATGGTGACGTTATGCTTCCATTCATCTTCCCACACGGCCTCCGACTCAACACGGAGGCCTACATCAAGTGCATGGAGGAGGTATTGCTGCCCTGGGTCAAGAGGGTGGCTGCTGGAAAACCCTATGTCTGGCAACAGGACTCCGCACCATGCCACACAAGCAGAAGAACCCACTCATGGCTGTGAGACAATTTCTGCGACCACATCACTCCTAACATCTGGACACCTAACTCCCCAAACTGCAGCCCCGCCTTGATTATTTTGTGTGGAGTGCAGATGAGCAAGAGACCAACAAAACTCCTTGTAACACTAAAGATGAACTGAAGGCAAGGATTATGGCAGCATTCACCAATTTAAACAAGGAGACCGTCCAGAAGAATTGCAGGAGATTCCGAAGTCGTCTGGAGGCCATGGTTGAAGCCAATGGCGATTTTATTGAATTTATTTACTCTTGAGTATTTCAAGATATTTTTATGAAATGTTGGTAAATATATCTGTTAAAATAATTTGTTATTTTCATTTTTGCGTAATTTAGACGTCAATTTATTCACCACATCCTGTATACACACACACACACACACACAATATATAT
>NC_069004.1:17093784-17095470 GCF_001194135.2 Octopus bimaculoides
ATATATATGTATGTATGTATGTATATTATACTTACACGCATATATCTTTTACTTTTTCAGTCATTAGACTGCGGCCATACTGGGGCATCGCCTTTGAGGGTTTTAGACGGTCGAGTCGACCCCAGGACTTATTTTATTTAAGCCCTGTACTTATTCTATCGTCTCTTCTGTCGAACTGCTAAGTTACTACAAGGGCGTTAACAAACTAACACCGGTTGACAAGCAGGATAGGGGATAAACACAGACATAAAGATACACACGCGCGCACACACATGTACACGCACATGCTCGCGCACACACATACATATATTTGACGGGTTTCTTTCAGTTTCCACCTACCAAATCCACTCATAAGGCTTTGGTCGGCCCAAGAAGACAATTACCTAAGGTGTCACGCAGTGGAACTGAACCCAGAACCAAGTGATCGGGATGCCAGCATTGCCACACCTGTGGACAACAATGGACAGCGATAATATTCAGCTCGCTTTCCCTACACCAGACTATCACGGAATATCCATAAATATAAATCTGCAAAGTATAAACGGAAAGAAGTGGAATAAATTGTTTGCTGGAAATCCGAAATCAGTCTATCGTAGTTTTCCCCAAAATAGCAGAATATCAGTAGAAAAACATTCCATCAGCAGAACAAGTTGAAATCTATTTGGAAATCAATGTGGGAAAAGAATAATAAATTTAACGTAAAAGCTGAATGGATTGAAGTTTATGTAATTACTAGAAGCATTTTAAACAGAAGTTGTACGAAATGGACGGTTCAGAGAAACACATAGTGCAATGTCCTTTGCGGCGATAATGTCTATGTGGTGGCTCGGGGTTTACACAATATTCGCCCAATATTTTAGGAAAAAGTAATGAGCACGGCGTTTACTCAAACTATAAATGTTCAATGCGGGTCTATGAGAGGGGTAGGGGGATTTGAATCGCTACGTCGGTCCCACGCACGGGAATCCTGACTGCCTACCAAATTTCTCCTTACAGACAAAATGAACACCACAAAACCGTTGAATTTTGAGAGATTCTTCCATCCTCCAGTAATCCCAAACCAGTCTTGTTCTTCCTGACCAAATTTTTCTCGGTGTTCCAAGGCTATTCTAACTTATTTGCACCCACAATTATTTCTCAGCGCTTCATAAATTCGATCGCTCGGGTTTAAGAATCATTCGCCTTGACCATCGTTATATCCTACACCATTATTCCACTTTACAGAAAACAATTTGTAACCCGTATGGAACTTATTTCGGTCTGTGAAGTCCTTGAAGTGCTAACTGAAAGACAAAGAAATTTGATCTACTCTATCAAATCTTAGATATACAATGAATTCTATGTTCTTAATCCCTGCTGAGAGTGAAAGAAGGACATTTATTACCCCTACCCATCTCTCTCCCCCTCCCTCTCATGCTTCCACTCACCCCCGCTCATATAGGAATTTCATCCGCTCTAAAGTTCTTGCTTTTATTCTTGCTTTCGTATCGTTTTTGTTTTCTTTTTACTTCGCATATCTCTTTCTTTTTAATCATAATCACCATCATCTAAGCCGTCATTTTCTTCTTCTTCTTCTTCTTCTTCTTCTTCTTCTTCTTCTTCTTCTTCTTCTTCTTCTTCTTCTTCTTCTTCTTCTCCTCCTCCTCCTCCTCTTCCCTTCTTTTTTGCTTCTCTGTTTTTGTTTGT
>NC_069004.1:17095480-17096441 GCF_001194135.2 Octopus bimaculoides
TTTGCTTCTCTGTTTTTGTTTGTGATCAGTTTTCACTCTCTTTGCCTCGAAGGGAAGAAAATCTCGCCAGCGTGCCTCCAAAGCACAGCCTCAACATACTTTGGCGCCATTCGTAACATTATTCAGCCAAAATTACCCTAAATGTGTGGACAGAACTCGTTGTGGTCTTTGAGAAATGCCATTTTTGTGTTGCTTCTCACTATCTTTCTGTTTTTGTAAGCTGAGCTTGAGAAATCGCTTTGTTATTTCGAAGCTGCTTTGTTGGTAGGAATTTGTTAGTTCTGTTGCACTTTTACTCATTTTTTTTGTTGTTAATTCGTTATCTTTGTTGCCTGTGTTGTCTCTGTGATGTGGCATATATCAAGGAAACGGTTACAAGAACCGTATTCTAGGAGGCAAATATAAAAATGTGAAAGTGAAGCAAATTGAAAAAGAAACAGGAAGAAGTCTAGAAGTGACGTCAGTAAAACAGGAAAGAAATGGAAAGAAAACTGAAAGTATAAGACTTAATAGCTTTATTTAAATTGAAATATATATATATATTAAAATTTTAATTAATTTTCATTTATAGAACAAATCATGGATCTAGTCTTTTTCATTCGCAAAATCAGCCCCCTTTAAATTTGCTCAGATTGCTTTCAATTTTGGTGTATCGATGCAATTCTGAATTTTGATTACGATCAACCAATTACTTTATCTCATAAATTAAAGAATCGGATGTTATTTGGAATTAAAGTTGGGAAATTTGGGTAATTTTAGCCAATCAACAGACAGCGAGGTATTAACAGCTTCTTACCTTGACAACCGCACATTGTGTTGTTCCACCCGCACACCACGAGATTTAATTCACCCGCGTATTTTGTTTTAATAAAAATTTATATTTATCAGTTAGAATTTTATTATAGACATTTTTCAACAATTGTCTTCGTATTTTACATATTTTTCACATAAAGCAAAAGTT
>NC_069004.1:17096782-17099242 GCF_001194135.2 Octopus bimaculoides
TAATATTACAAATTTTTAAAAATAATAAAAACATACAATCAATGAAGAGACAAAAGAAACAGTAAGATGATGCATGTTGATTTTATTGGGTATTTCTGTTTATTTAGAAACCTACAATGAAGTGGTCATTTCACAGACGCTAAACTATAAATTTCACACGATACAACCTTAAAGTTGACACCGCTCCGCTAAACGCAGAAAATTTCTGTCTTGCTATTGGCTATAAATACATTTTTTTTCGATTTTTAAACCTCTGTAACTTTTTCCTCCAATTTCATTTTTCTCCACAACAGCAATTAGACTTTAAAACTTTATTATTATAGCCGTTATTCAAATATTTTACTGTCTTTTAAAATATGCATATTTTGCGAATGAAAAAAAAACTAGATCCCAAATCATATTTGCAAATGTGTATTTATGATTGTTGAAATTCATGCAAAGAAGATGTGAATGTATTCTTACTTAACTTTAATTCTAAGATTATCCCAGTGAGCCGGTAATCTCCTACATATATTAGGATTTAATAACTGTCGCTCAGTTTAGCTTGTTTCTTTAGAAAAACGAACCAGTCCGTATATTGCAAGTAAATAAATGTTCTTCCACGATAACAAAGTTATTTCTCTCTCTCAATGGTACGATTGTTACGACGATCATATGTAACCGCGTTTACTAGCATGTGTTATGCTACCTTATGATAATTTTTTATCTGGTGTTTGATACAGGGAATACTATTTTGAAGCAGCGTACTTCGGCTGATATACCTGCAACACTTAATACATTACTTGCAAACACAATGAATACGGATATCGGTATACATAGCATCATATTCAGTAAGTTAATGAAATAAGGTTTTCCATGTTTTCCTTTTCTTTCCTTTCTATTTTGCTCTCGTCACTTCTACATTCTTTCAGATTTACGGTCACTCTTTCGTATCCTAAACTAAGATTTAACCAAGGATACAATTACCTAGTTAAACCTGTTTAGCCCCAGACAACACGTAACAAAACCACTCAAAGTCACCAAAAAACCTTGACTGTAAACTCACTGAGAATGTCTCCAGATGATCTCACATATTCAACGTAACAAAAACTGCATCCCCACTAAACTGGACCTCATTGACGGAATATTCTTCAGCTTCCATCATTTCTTGAACTTTTACACAGCTCAAGTGAGACCAACAATGCTAATTTGCTTCCGTAATTGGGACCGTGCTATTTCTGCACATATAAATATCCTAGGTCCAGGACCTCTAGATTCATTGATTCCACCCCATCCCACGGGCAAACTGGATTTCACTGCCCTTACGAGTATAATGTTTTTTTAAAATATATTTTTTCACCGGGAATAAAACCTCTAAATACAGAAATAGAGTATTTATTACAATTCAAGTATTTATCAATTAAAGTATTAATTTATTACAATTGAAATATTTATTACAGTTTATCAATTATAGGAATAGCGTATTTATTTTATATGTTATTTCTATTTCTCCTGAGTTGCTGATACTTTTAAGCCTGCCCTATTTCGACTGCATCTAAAAGAGAGTTCACTCACCTGATTGTTGTGGAGTTGCTCTCCAAGACACAATGATTAAGTTTATTTCGGCATCAGATTGGAACAAACGAGGAAATGTACTCAATATTTGTATACGCACTACTGCTAGTGTGTGTGTGTGTGTGTGTGTGTGTGTGTGTGTGTGTGTGTGTGTGTGTGTGTGTGTGTGTATGTGTGTGTGCGCGTGTGTGCGTGTGTGCGCGTGTGCGTGCATATGCGTATGCGTGTGTGTGTGTGGCTACAGTGGCTAGAGTGTTGGGCTCACGATCACATGATCGTAGGTTCAATACCTGAACTGGGTGGGACACTCTCTCCGCCAGCACGGCGTTGGTATCTTTCTCAACTGTACCCAGCACATAGTAATCCGCTGGATTACAATTGGGGAAATTACGAGGCCAGAAATGGAATTAGGAATCGTAGAAATTCTCCGACAACTGCTTCTGGTGCTTTCAGGGGACACAGTAAAGAGCTGAATCCAACTACCACACATATGGCCTTCCACCAGCGACCCTTTTCAGCCTGGCTTTGACTACAGAAAAGAACCATATCAAAAAATATATTTCAACATCCAAACGTCTACCTAAATTGAAGTGAGAATTTTAGTCCTTGGTCACATGAAAGAAAGAATATTTTATCGCACCTATAAGTTCTTTCTTTTATTCTTTTACTTGTTTCAGTCATTTGACTGCGGCCATGCTGGAGTACCGCCTTTCAGTCGAGTATTCGAGCCCAGGACTTATTCTTTGTAAGCCTAGTACGTATTCTATCGGTCTCTATTGCCGAACCGCTCATTTACGGGGACGTAAACACACCAGCATCGGTTTTCAAGCGATGGTGGGGGTGGACAAATACAGACACACAAACATGCACACACATACATACATACATACATACATACATGCATAT
>NC_069004.1:17099307-17100642 GCF_001194135.2 Octopus bimaculoides
TATACATATATACATATATATATATATACATATATACGACAAGCTTCTTTCAGTTTCCGTCTGCTGAATCCACTCACAAGGCTTTGGTCGGCCCGAGGCTATAGTAGAAGACACTTGCCCAAGGTGCCACGCAGTGGGACTGAACTCGGAATCGTGTGGTTGGTTAAGCAAGCTACTTACCACACAACCACTTCTGCGCCTATAATCACTAATTCTCCACTGTCGACTCTTTTATCACCAAATCCTGAAAACCTAGTAAAGAGTTTAATCAAATGAACACACACAGACATATGCACCCTAGCATGGGCTTAAGAGTTTGGATACCTGCCCAGCATCCACATCCTGCGAAAACTTTACGCATAATACTCCAACACACATTCCAATCCTGCACGAATACCAACCCCTAACTCCCGTACTCATTCTCAGAAAACTCTTGTAGTTTTACGGCATGTTAGAGATTCGGTGGGAGATGGGAGGCAAGGAACATAACTTTTGATATAACCCTTGTTCAGTTCGTTTTGTCTTTTTTCATAGCACGAAATGTTTTTTCACCTGCAATAACGAAGAGTAGCCACCGTTTTATCTTGTTTTGTATATCTGTTATCTCTCACGAGCCCTTAATCGTGCAGTTATCTAACATCCGTTTTAATACCCAGTGCGAAACCGATCGGCAAGATCAGCCGTTACGGTATATAATACTGTATACTTTGATTAATATATCCAATCCATTGACGAATATGCGAGTGCATATTTTTTCTGATTTATGGACTTTTAAATGACTTACACGCTTCCACATACTGCAGAGAGTTGTCTGCGCTTTAGGCAAAATGGGAATATATTCTCAATACGCCTGATGTAAAAACACCTGAAAGTAACTCATAGGCATGCGAGACAACTCACATCATGTCCCTTCTCAGGAGACCCACAAACTAACAACACACACACACACACCTGTGAATGTGTGTTCGATTTTGTACATATACCTCGAGCTGCCTCTAATTCATATTTGAATTTTTTCCGTTGCATGAAACGTTGAGACAGGATCTAGTTCAAAACTGGTGCCCCCGTTTTGAACTAGATCCTTGAGACATGCCAGCAGATGGTTTTTAAACCATTTAGTATATAGTGATAGTCAGCGATATGGCTTGCAACATACCTCGTTCCGGTCGCTCCGAGAAGGGACCTGATGTGACTTGTTTCGTTTGCCTATGACTTATTTTCAGGTGTTTTTAACACGAGGCACATTGGGAATATATTCCCTTATGCTTAAACGTAGCCGACCCACGAACTAACAACACACCTGCCCTGTATATGTGCGTTTGATTCTGTTTATAT
>NC_069004.1:17101744-17103076 GCF_001194135.2 Octopus bimaculoides
TATATATATATATATATATATACACACACACTCACACACATACGTTTACGTATTCGCTTTGCAAGATTCGTGTTGTGAAATCGCTATATTTCGGCATGGTCATTTTTTTTAATGCTAAATATACGCAGGCACTATATATTCGTTCTTCACTTCAGATTTATTACTGTCCTTATTTTATGTCTTTGTCTAGAAATCTTTCGTCACATCTTGTGACCTCTTCAGCGACTCTCCATCCCACGTGTCTCCTCCTGTGTTGTTTAGTCTATAAGAGAATGAATTAGACCATAAGCTGTTATTTGTTGTTAAATTTAGTTTTCCATGAATGTTCATGCAAGAAAGAATAGAACAAAATAAACAAAAATCGCTTATATAATGTGTTCCTAACATAAGCACAAAGCAAGAACTTTCAGTGTAGTGGTCTATGTCGATTATAATCACTTCATTACTTGAAATGATGAAAGACAAAGTTGACTTCAGTGGGATTTGAATTCATAATGCAGTAAGTCAGAACAAATATCACAGAATATTTAGATTATCTAGTTGGATTCTCAGTCGTGACCAACTGAAACTATGGATATTTTCCAGCCATCATATTCTTGGTCTACCACTAAGTCTCCTGCTTGAACCTTTTATCTAATCATGTCTGTAGGACGGAGTTGTGACTTCTCAATGTGGAGAAGTGACAGCTCGCTGCAGAGACTTCCTGATCTCCAAGCTGCGTATCTAGTGAAGTAACGTTACCCCCAGATGTCTTTCCGATGAACCTCATTTCCACCGCTTGTATTCGCGATTGTACTCTTTCTGTCATTGTCCAACATTCGTGAACATAGGGGACAATAGAGAGGCAAAATACATAGAATTAAAATAAGGGATTTACAAAACCAATAAAGACACAGTATTAAATAATTTTTAAAAAAGAACTCACAGTACATAAGGGAAGCAACAACAGACACAGCACTGGATTATCCTGACTCACTAAAGGTATACGCCTTTTCCCTATTATTTCTGCTAACCTACAGCCATAAAATTTAGGTCCATTGAGGCTTACCTAATTTCCCAGTTTCCTCAGCCTCACCCATGTTTCATAAATTAAATGGTGGGAGTGGGAAGCACCTCCCTTGCTACCTTAACCTTCCAGTTCAAGTAGTACTAAGAGAAGTTGATGAAGAATTGACCTGAGAACACAAGTGTAGTGACGCCTTAATAGCAGACGACATTTCCGGAAAGTTTATCCACGCATGCGCAGGGACTAGTTCCGGAAGGAATACAGGAAGAGCCTCATGCGCATGCGTAGTCATCGACATCCAAGCTTTCGCGTTTCTATTCATTCTC
>NC_069004.1:17104961-17108484 GCF_001194135.2 Octopus bimaculoides
TGCACTCATATATTTTCTTTCCTTTCAGGAAAAAAACAAAAAAAATCAGACTTTTACATCGCGCGATTCCAGTTTCCTGGACAGTTGTCATCACGGTTGTTTTGTACATTGCATGCATGTATCTCACAAGTGTACATCATTTCTTTGATTTTTCTTTGTGTGTGTTTGTGCCACATCTTGTGGGTGGTTTCGGTGGCCATCTTGCCTCAGGCGTCACTCCAATTTTCTATTTTCGTGCTTTCGGCACTCGAGGGGGAGCCATGTAGTGACGCTTTAATAGCAGACGACATTTCCGAAAAGTTTATCCACGCATGCGCAGGGACTAGTTCCGGAATGAATACAGGAAGAGTCTCATGCGCATGCGTAGTCATCGACATCCAAGCTTTCGCGCTTCTTTCACTCTCTTTTGTCGCTGGCCGACGAAGGGCCTAGACGTCGCAGCAGCCTCTCTCCAACAACCCAACTCTGGAGCTACACAAATAACCACGAAACTTCATTGACGGCGTCTCAGTAACCAAAAGGGCGAAGTGCTGCCGAATTCTATTGTAATAAATATTGTTGTGTTGATAGTTCATAATCTGCGTTCCTGTTGTTTCTTCAAGAAATTTAATGTACGGAAGCGGAGTACACCTACTGGTGTATAACCACTTCCCTACACAAGCAACCCCATTGCACTGTCTCCAGTCAAATTCGATTCAGTAACAATTAAACTATTGAACTGATGTACAGTTCATCCAATTATTCTTTTACAGCCAGAAGCTAGTCTAAGAACAAAACGGTGCACTATAATAAAGGACTACACATATGTTAACAACTATTTCACTATGCTAGATCCGTAAAAATAACATACTGTACAAATATTTAGATTTTGGAAATGGCTTGTATATACAAATATTCCTTTATCTGTTTCAGTCACTGGACTGCAGCCATGCTGTAGCGCCTCCTAAAATGGTTTAAGCCGTTCATATCGACCCCAGAACTTTGGTAGTTAATTTATTTGTCAGACCATGAAGCTACGGAACATAGACGAACATCGATATTAACTTAAAGATAGACAAGGACACACACATAAACAACCGCAAACACGAATGTATACACATACTTCTGAGTCTTATGATGAAATTGAGCAATATTGCTTTCTTACATTAGAGCTGTAAAAAAATAACGCCATACTCTGACTGATCTGCAAATCCCTCAGCGTCGTGGGTGCAACTAAAATAATAGCAGAATCGACAGAAATCAACTAATTGGTATGCTAGGCTCCATTTTACACAAGTATATAATACGGAAGGGGAATAACTCTTTAATAAAGCGTAGAAGGGAGTTAACTCTTTAATAAAGCGTAGAAGGGAGATAACTTTTGCTTTATACATTCAAGTTCACGTAGTCTTTAAAATACGTACACGTACCTGTACTGCATATTTTCTTTTTGTGATATAGTTAAAGCCCATGCTACTTGTTTGTCTAATTTGCATAAGACGTAAGCCATAGCACCGACTAACTGTTGAGTCGTTGTGCACTCTGTAATTAAACATCCCGTTTAGATGAACTAAACCTGTATTTTCTGAATTCTTGCGCCTCTAAACTTGAGTATACGTATGTATGCGCGCTCGCACCCACACCCACAAACACACACACACACACGCGCGCACGCATACATGTGTGTGAGGTTTGATATCAAAGTTAGAGATCTTTACTGAAGTGGACTTTGCAGATTTGGTCTGTGTGGAGGTTATGAAGTAACGTCGAGAAAGGAGTGTAAATAAATAGGGAACTATTAGTCTATAGTGACCAGAAATGGGTGAAGAGTGCTATCGATAGAGACAGAAATGTCAATGAAATTGATGATTGCAGTGATGGTGGTGGATTTGATAGTAGTGAATTCCAGTGTGGCGGTGGAAGAGACAAAAAGACTGAATTGTTCCTTTGTGAGAAAATTGGCCTCGTTACAAGCATCGATATAACTGCCACATATCTCCGGGTTCGGTCCAGTGAACTACGTAGAAACATATACGTCGATGTGATCCACAAACAAGTTACTCAAGGATATTCTGCTCACATGGTGGTCGTCATCTCAGAAGAAGAATCAGTTTAAAGTGAGGACGA
Source organism: Octopus bimaculoides (assembly GCF_001194135.2). Lineage (NCBI taxonomy): Eukaryota > Metazoa > Mollusca > Cephalopoda > Octopoda > Octopodidae > Octopus > Octopus bimaculoides. The sequence goes on from NC_069004.1 coordinate 17,107,068, forward strand.
GTTGAATGAAAAGTGCAAGAGCGCTAGATATGAAGGTGGTGTGCAGCACGGAAAAAACTGAAGAGCTTTCATATCCCTGACTATGAAAGGACGTCTTCGTGGAAATAATAGTATCAGGAGTTGTGACATTTTGTAATGAGGAGCATAGGACGTTCATGGTGATGGAATGTAGAGCTGGACAGCATAGTTTTTGCTATAGGTATCGAAGACAGTAATCAGAAGCTGCATGTAAAGACAAGTTAAAGCTTTGGAATGGTCAAAATTGTTGCGTTTAGATAAGTTTAAAAATGTGAATCATAGTCAAACTTATCCTTGAAAATAACATATTTTTCCAATGGAAAGAATTACATTCAAATTAGAGGCACAGGGATGGGAACAAAATTTGCTCACGTTTCTGCAAACTCCATAATGGGATACTTAGAAAAACAATTCTATCAAAGAGAGAGGAAAACTACAGCACTGAATTTAGAAGGTATATTGAAGATACATGGAAGAGATATCTTCATAAGCTGGACAAAATCTCTGGATACTCTGGAAGAATTCAATATCCTCCTGAACAATCTGCACCCAACTCTTCAATTTACAAAGGAGATTTAACACTTCAACAGCACTTTTCTCACGGTAAAGCAAGAGTTTTTATGTGAGTGACAGCAGTTACATTCACCAGATGCCTTCGCTAAGCCGGAATAATGTCTTCGCCACTTGACCCTTCTAACTTCTTCTAGGCCACCAATAGCTAGAAGAGAGATATCACAGACCTCCAACGAAATCTATTGTTCTCAACAATATGTCTATCCTTCTAGCTAGTTTTGGATAGTAATAAAAACAAGAACTCTGTAAGCCAAAGTCAGTTAGTGAGAGCGACTTTGGTCGAGTTAGTTATTGGATGGGAGTGAGTATTTATCATTGTTATACCTGTAAGGTTAGTGTTATTGTTTCCTGCTTGCAGGAATTATTAATTTTTTGTTGCGGTTTCCCGTAAGGGAAACATTGTTGAACTTATAGGAAAGTTGGTTATACATCATTAGATGTATACCTGACTTTCCTATATAAAATTATGGAATATATAACGGAACGCTGAACTCCAGACTATCAACTTAAACAACATTTTATTCAGGTGGTAAATATATACATCTTTAGCTCTTGTTGACAGCTTCTATGTATGTGAGTATAGTTGTTGGGATGTTGTTATGTAGATGTGAGCGAGCTGTCGGTTGTAAGTCCGAAAGATGGAGAGTGACAGCTATACACGTAAAGAGACTGTCTCCAGGTTGGAATGTCAGAGACACTGCTTGACACGTCTATGCTCTATTGCTGGCCAGCAAGAAAGAGAATGAATTGAGCGGGAACGCTTGCTTGTTTAATTCCACGCATGCGTGAGACTACGCATGCGCACGGCGTTACTACAAACTGTTTT
>NC_069004.1:17110028-17111266 GCF_001194135.2 Octopus bimaculoides
GTTGTTATGTAGATGTGAGCGAGCTGTCGGTTGTAAGTCCGAAAGATGGAGAGTGACAGCTATACACGTAAAGAGACTGTCTCCAGGTTGGAATGTCAGAGACACTGCTTGACACGTCTATGCTCTATTGCTGGCCAGCAAGAAAGAGAATGAATTGAGCGGGAACGCTTGCTTGTTTAATTCCACGCATGCGTGAGACTACGCATGCGCACGGCGTTACTACAAACTGTTTTTACAGTAAATTATTGTTGAAATTGTTATCCTCCCCTACGGGGAAAGGATTTGTTTATTTTTGTTTACTTTGTGCAGATTGTGTTCCATTTTGGAATGTACTTTGTTATTAACATGTTTTATGAAATTTTGTGAAAAATAATGTCTTATGTTGAAGAAAAAATGAAATTTGCCTCCGTTGTGGGAGGAAGTGAAATAATCACATACAAAAAAGAAGAAATTCAAGCTTTGTACGGCATGATTTCTGAGAAAAACGGCGAAAGCAGAATTACGCTCCCCATCGAAATTTTAAACAGAACCAAGGAATGCACAATTGTGTATAAGACTTACAACACCGAGAAGAAACATTTTGAGCACCTAGAAGAAAGTACAGTAGAAAGGTGTCTCGGGCCAGTGTTGGGCCAGATAAAGTACTTAACCCGAGGTACAAGATTCGCAACGGTAGAGGCAAGGTTCGAGTCGGTCGAGAAAGCAAAAGAATTATCGACTCGAACCTTGCAAACTGGTAGTATTATGATGCTACCACTATATCTGGGACGTAGAACGTCCCGGATTAAAATTAATAATATCCCCCCACCCCCACCCGAGGAGGAAATTTCATGGATACTGGCTACACTACTTTACGAGAGGAAAGAAAAAATAAATATCATACAAATAACAAGAGATGCACCACAAAACTGGAGAGGACAAATGCTAGAAATCCTATTTTAAGCTACCATGATTGATTTTTAAAAATTGCCAGAAAAGATTCTATTCGGTGAGAACATCGTGTTAGCAGTACACGTGGAAGCCCAGGTGGAAAAAAAATGTGGAAAAAAGGGGAACATGAGGTCAAAATGTTCCCTTCTACAAAAGGAAAAAGTACAGGAGAACGAACAGGAGGAAAATACAGAGGAAGCGGCGCCCCCGGCCACGGAGGTAGTTACACAGGGGGACCGCCGAACTAGAACCCGAAAAAAAAAACCGGCCTAAGCGACACCAGCAGTAGAAGAAATGAACTTCGAAAC
>NC_069004.1:17111502-17114117 GCF_001194135.2 Octopus bimaculoides
AAAACCCAAATCGCATCGCAAAAATACCCTGAGATCTTTACAAAGATCTGAAAAACAGATATCCAAAAGCAATAGAAGAATTAATAGACATGCCCAGAGTGTTCGACCCGCGGAAGGAACCCACATTAGAAGAGACGAAGGTGGGGTGGTCCTAGTTTCAGTGAGACTAAGAACGATCCCCCTGGATTAAGGTAGGCAAATTTCCTTCTTTTCTTGATTTTTGACATGGCTGCACTACGTGTAGGCTGTCTGAATGTACGTGGCCTGAGTTCGAAGTGGAAGCAAGCCTGTTTCCTTGACGACCTCAGGTCACATAAAATTGATATTATGGTTGCTACAGAGACAAAGCTGGACAAGCTGCAGGCCGTCTCAAACCTCCTGAATGACTATGAGAAAATCATGTCACCTAGTCGGGCAGGGGAACGGGATGTTGTGGTTCTGATCCGAAAGAACTTGGCTCTGCAGACACGTGCAATCTTTGTAAACCCAGAAGGTGATTCGGTCGTTCTGGATCTGACTGTCAGTGGTAAGACCTTCAGGTTGATCGGCATTTACGCGCCTTGCACAACAGGCAAACGGAATGAGTTCTATCGACGCCTGGAGGATTTTTTTGTGACGTCAAAGACAATAGTAATGTTAGGAGACTTTAATGCACGCCAAGATAACGTTGGCTCAACCGGTAGGAAAAGTAACTCACGCCTCATCGATCTGCTGAAGCGATTTAGGCTGGCAGATCGATTCAGGCTCGAGAATCCGAGCGTTCCAATGTGGACTTGGAGTAATAACGACGCATCTCTCAAGTCTTATATAGACAGGATAGTAGTGAATACCAGAGATAGGTCCTCCTTTAGCTGTCCACAGTTTACTTATATATCCTACATGGATCACAAATTAGTGAGGCGTAAGGTACATATAGATAAAGACAGGGATCTGGTTACTGGAAGTTGAACAAGAACCTATTGACTTGCGAAACATACCATAGCCAGGAGTTAGTCATGGGGGCACTCACCGATACCGTGTTGAATAACCGGTGGGTGGGTTGCCATCAAAAGAACCATTTGACTTGAGTTTATTAGATTTAGCAAACAGTTAAGTCTAGAGCAGACTAGAGTAGAAGGGTCTCTAGTTAAGGCATTAGAAGAGACACTGAGAATGGGCTCTTCACCCCAAGTTTTGGCGGCGAGATCGGCCTTGGACCAAAACCTCAATGCCAAACACGAAGGTTGCAGGGTCCGGGCTAAAGTACGTGCACTGGGTCGCGAGGGTATCAACGTTGCCGGTTGGGCTTGCTCGGTAGAAACCCAACGTGGCGTAGATGCTACGATAAGGTCTGTGGTAAATGAACAAGGACAGGAGATCGACGGTCAAGAAGAGATGTATAAGGCTTTTCAGGAGCATTTCGCTGCGTTGTCCTGGAGGGGCAGGACGCTGGACCATGGGGATGCCCTTCGGGATTTCCTGGCCAGCAGCCCGTGTCTCTCGGCACGTGAAGCGGAGCGCTATGAAGGGCCGATCACAGCTGCAGAAGTCATAGAAGTACTTTCCGAGTGCCCCGGGGACAAGTCGCCGGGACTGGATAGTCTTCCTTACGAATTTTATAAGTGTATGCCAGACTTGTTGGGGAACATACTGGCCGGTGTATACGCAAACTGGCAGCAGAACGGGAGAATTCCCAAATCTATGAGCCGAGGAGTAGTAACATTGGTCAGGAAGGACCCGAGCAAGAGGAATTACATTAATAATTTTAGGCCAATAAAGATTTTGGCCAAGGTGTTAGCCAAGAGAATGAGGCTTGTCGTGGGCGAGCTGATGGGAGAGGCACAGACATGTGCCATCCCAGTAGGAAAATACACAACAACCTTCACCTCATACGCTACACTAAAGAGCGGGTTGGCAAAGGTGGGGCACTGGTGAATTTAGACCAGTCTAACGCATTCGATAGGGTTGACCATCGGTATCTGGTGGCGGTCCTCCGGGCGGTCGAACTGGGTTCGACTTTCTGTGGATGGATCCATGCTATCTATAACGACATCGATTCAGTTGTCCGGGTGAACGGTTTCTTCTCGAAGCCGTTTGTGATTGAGCGTTCAGTTCGCCAGGAGTGCCACCTGTTTACGCTTCTGTACGTATTGGCTCTTGATCCACTGCTGCGGAGGTTAGAGGCCACGGGGGGAGACCCGCGTGATCTATGTTATGGTAGAGGAGCAATGGCATATGCAGATGATGTCACCGTTATCGTGTCTGATGAAGGACAGCTACCTCGTTTAGAAGACGCCATCAAAAGATACGAAGCGGTGGCAGGAGCAAAAATTAACCAGGAAAAATCAGCCAGCTTGCAACTCGGCACCTGGAGGGTCAAGTCGATGCCTCCCAACAGCGTCGTGGGACGTTGGACGGAGGGCCCGGTTAAATTGCTTGGGGTCTGGTTTATACCAGATCTCCAGATGGAGAAAAACTGGAGCGAGGTCACAGGCAAGGTGACGGCCATAACCAGACTTGGTCTGAGAGGTCGCTGCCCTTGCTAGGGAGGGCCGAGGTTGCTCAGGTGTTTATAGCATCTGTGATAACTTACCGCCTAACCGTTGTGCCTTGCCCCGGTGTGTGGGTGACCAAGC
>NC_069004.1:17114252-17115815 GCF_001194135.2 Octopus bimaculoides
GACACCTCTGGTTCAACCTGAATGGTGAACTAGTGTGGTCAACGCATGTCAAGTTCTTCCTGCCACAATTCACGTCCCGGCGGGACGTGGGCGCATGGATCACGCAGAGACCAAAAATGAGTGAATGGCAGAGGGAGTGCAGACGTGCAATCGCTCTGTTCTCCCTAGCGAGCAATACTGGCAGCAGGGCTACCACTGCGGATTTTTATAGCGGGTTGGTAGAGCACATGTCCGACGACGTACTGGGGAAGATTCTAGGCTTCGATGAAGAACAACTTGTCAACTCGTTCGGAAGAACATTCGGGCTGAGGTAGCTGGACAACTTCCAGAAATATTTGGCCTGGTTGTGCTACCGATCGGCCTTGCCAGTTCGAGAGAGGTTGTCAAGGCATAGTGCTGGCAACTCACCCATATGTCCGAGGTGCGGGCGTGTCTATGAAACTGTCACGCACGACTTCGTGCATTGTGAGGAACTGAGGGGATTGATAACCTATGTCAAGCAACTTGTGTCAGATACGGAAAGAGTACGGTTATCGATTGAGTCTATCATTAAGATTGTGTCGCCTCCTTCCTTTAACAAGGAAAAGGAGGCGTCATTTTTCTACGTAGTTGCTGTATTGAAAGAGACACGGGTAGGTAAGTTACCAGACACGGGTAGGTAAGTTATTTTAACTACCACCTGTCCAGGAAGATCAGTTTGGAGAAGAGGTGCCTGCCTCAAAGAACGTTTGAGAAAAGATGGACAAATGTCGTAAGGAAGTTGAGAGTGAATGGGGCCGCGCTAGTGTAGCCAGTCTGAACGGAAAAGAAGGAAAAAACGGAAGAAAAAACTGCAAAAATTTAATATAAGAGTAAAAAATGAAAAGAAAAAAAACCCGGCGGGACGAACACAAACCGGAAAATATATTATCACTTAATTTTAAATTCATTTCGATTTCATTGTACTGTGTAAATTCATTCGATTTCATTATATCCGATTTTTATACGAACTAACTAATGTATAACCCCAGTCCCTAAATGTTTTTGTTTTGTCCTTGTGCTGTCCCCCAATGTGAGCCATGTATTGGCAATAAAGAAATTAGTTAGTGAGAGCGACAGTTGGTGTGAACGGACAACTAGAGTCGTGGCCACAAGCAGGCAGCCACTAGAGACCAAACGGCCAGAGCGAAAAAGAAAGTTACTATCAGCGACTATGCGAGACTTTCTCACTTTCACTAACTTACTTTCTTTTCTCTGTAACATTACCATATCTCTATATACTACTTTGAGATCGTGTACACATATACCGGCCGAAATTAGCTCTTTTTACCTCGCATGCTTTTCCATTAACTAATTATACATGCCAACCCGTCGTGGTTTTGGATAGATACAAAGTAACGGTAAATAAAAATCTATTTACAACTTCAATCAATTCTTCCATCTTGCATACTGGCAACCAACACCTTAACAACAACCGTTACAAATTGGTGACCCTCGACTGCAACGAAGAACTAACCGTTACACACACACACATATAAACGCTACGCATCCATTTCCAAGCTTATATATACATACATACATATA
>NC_069004.1:17116111-17133220 GCF_001194135.2 Octopus bimaculoides
AATTTCAAACCTGGGTTCTCATTTCTAAGGTATTTTTCGATGTTATTTATTATTATTATTATCATTATTCAGGTCACAGCCTGGAATCGAACTCGGAATCTTAAGGTTAGTTGCCCGCGCTCTTAACCACTACGCCATATGCCCGTTAAGAGCGCGGGCTACTAACCCCAAGATTCCGAGTTCGATTCCAGGCTGTTAGCTGAATAGTAATAATAACAACAACAACAACAACAACAACAACAACAATAATAATAATAATAATAATAATAATAATAATAATAATAATAATAATAATAATAATAATAATAACATCCAAAACTACGTTAGGAATGAGAACCCAGGTTCGAAATTTCCCCCAAGACCATTGATGAAGGCTGGAGGGTATATCAGGACAAATATCCGTCAAATGTAAATAATGTATAAAACATAGTTTATATCCACTTAAATGAAGAAAAGAAAATGGAGATTTGAAAGTTAATAATTGTTTTATTATTAATAACAAATTGGTCATCTTCGCTTTTTACTACCGTATATATATATATATATATATACTGAAAGAGTAGGACACGATTTCTGCCGACCAAATTCCACTCACAATGTTGTCTTATTCAACCCGAGCTTCTGGTGGGGGACACTTGCCAAGGTGCTGTACAGTACATTTGAACTCAGAGTCCCTGTGTCATAAAGTAAACTTCATGAACATACAATAATACAACCATACAAAGGGATATACCATCAATTGCTTATAGACTCCTGTTGATGGTTACTACTTGCTGTTGTTCAGCTCCGAGTCAACTCTGATCTGCCTGGCATATTAGCCGTGATCTTCCCTTCTTTTAATTATGCAATGTATGCCTTGGACAACATCATCCATTCTTCCTTTCAGACGATCAGACTCGATTCGAGAGACATTTGGCTGCCGTTTCTCGCATGTGATGCGCTCACATAGAGGTCCCACTGCTTGGCTTAGTTTTAGCTTTTGAGGATATCTTTTTTGATAGGATAGTAATTCTCAATTATCTCCCTTGACTTAGTCTTAACTAAGATCCGCTACAGACTGGTCCAAAGTTTTCATCCGGGTTTCGTATTCAGACAAAATCTAAATTAAACTGGATATTGCACAACAAAGCGTCAGTCACCATAAGGTGGAATGAATCACACTGAATGTTTCTGGCGTCGATATCATGTAAGTATTTTAATGAGACATCTCCGTAACACTATCTAGCTATTTAGCGCAGGTGTGTGTGTATACGCACTCACGAAGATAGAATGTGATGTGAGGGAGATTTGTCTACTATTTCTCGCAGCTCAGACGACTCACTAACGGCTCTTTTGTCTTGTTTTTCTTTATTCTGCGAAGTTGCTATCCTTAACTAGCTTCTTTTGGTGATCCCCGTATAAATAATTATGGTAGGTACCTTTCCAATATTACAGGTTAAGAAAATTTTGACAGATGAAACATGATGTGACAAATGGTTACGACATTATCAGTGAAAATCGGTGTTCTTTTCTCTTCCCGTATGTAATTGTTTGCGCGTGTATTAATGCGTGCACACACGAATATAAACATACGCACACAAACATGTTTGTGTTGATTGACCCTCAACGTAGTTCTTAACCTGCTTGAAATAACTGCCAAATCTCCCTTAGATATATCTTATTGTCTTAAAGAAGGATTAACACTGGAAGAAAGAAAATACCGATCATAACTAAAATGTCTTTAATTATAGATCTGTCCGATCAATACCGAACTAGTGTTAAACAACAACTACTAGCGCGAGACAACAATCGATCCTCTACCGGTCTGTCGCAGAATGGACCCGGAGCTAAACTACTTACGGTTACTTGTAACAAAAAACTATATGCAATCAAGCAGAATATAATATTCAGTTGTTTTTATATATCTGACTCTGTGTCAATAGAACTGTGAGGAATTGTTAATTTCTGAGGAAATTTAAAATAAGACTGTGTAGCCTGTATGAATCTCAAAAAAAAATGATGACGTGTGAGGAATTATTAAACTTCTGTTAGTGCTCGGTAATCTTAGCTGACATCAGGCAGCAGCACATAGAGTTATGAAAAGTGCTAATTTGTCCAAATCTTTAAGAGACTCTCTTTCTCTCTCTCTCTCTCTCTCTCTCTCGTAAAATACTTATATAAACAGAAACGTCAACCACCAAACAATTTGCTATATAACTGCGCATGTACATACACGCACACGTATATGTATAGATTACACACACACACATGACTAAGTAAAATGTACTGCATATTATTGCCCGTCAGAAAAAGAATTCAGTTTGTATATGCATATGTACGTATGTGTTGAAAGCGGAGTTAACACCAAATGCTTGTGGGGACTCCTTTGCACTGATGAATCAGCCACAGATCTAGAAAAGAAATTAGAGTAGAACCAAAAATTAGAATTGAGAGGTATTAAAGTTTACTTAGCAAAGACTAAATAGAGGATAATAAGTAACAGACAGGACCCTGTTACCATCTGGGAAATGGCCATGCTCAATATGCAGAAAAGGAGTTGCTAAGAATTCCATATGCTGTACTCAGTGTAAACAAGAGATGCAGTAGAATCACAGGGAGACTAACAGATGATGCAGGCTTCAGATGTGACAAGTCCACTGAGGTAATAAGCAAAATAGCTCATGGGAAATTCTATCAAATGTCTGGAAGTTCCCTTGAAGTAGTTGATAATTTCTGCTACACAGGACATCTAGTTAGCAGTGGGGTAGGTGTTCTGAAAGCATAGTAGCCAGTGTAAGAATAGTTGGAAAAAAGTTGAAGGATCTATTACTTCTGCTGCCAACAAAAAAGCATCTCCCACAAAGTAAAGAACAGATTGTATGATGCATGTGTACAGTGTTATGTTACTTGGTAACTATATATCGCCTTTGAATATAGAAGATTCGCAAGAAATAAAATAGTCATGCGCCACTGAATGTGTAATCTTAGAGAGCATAACTGATGAGATTTTACTGAGCTGAGGGGAAAAGTGAATATAAGAGGACTGAGACATAGTGTGCAAGAGAGGAAACTGTGACGTTATGGATATATGATGTGCATGGAAGATGCCAGTTATATAAAGAAGTGCCACACACTCAAAGTATATGGAAGTTGTGGAAGAAAGAGACTATGAAAGATTTGGAATAACATCTGACCTCAAGATGCTGCGTGTCTTGCAGAAAACGAGAGTGTTGAGAGGTGATTTGTTTTCTTGCAGAGGATCCAACCACAGGCGACCTATCCAGCAGTGCAAGCATGATCAATGAGAGTATATTATATTTATGTGTATATGTATTCTTAGGAGTGTGGGCATGTGTTTGTGTAGTTATATTTACCACTAAGTCTACTATTACAGCCTCTTCTGCACCTAGGTGCCTTTTCATCTCCCCAATAGTCACTTTCATGTCATTCCTTATCTCAATAGCTCAACCTACTAAATTCATGCTGTCTATTAATATGGGGCCAGTCTACTTTCTGTCCCCTACCATCATCCTCATCCCTTACCTCTCCTGCCCATCTTGAGGTCTATGTATAAAAGACCATGCCATATTGAGCCTGTTGTACCCCGTGCACTTTACACTCAGCCTCCTCTTCACCCACACATCCTGGCTCTTCCTCTATCATCATCCTGTCCTCTGGGTCACATGACCTTCATTAATCACATATGCTTAAGCACATCAAGTACCCCTTTCACTAACCTTTTTATGATTTATTACCATCCTTCATGCCTCTGCCACTACCTTCCATACATCTCACTATGCTAAGAGTTTGTCAAGTGAGGCAGAGGCATGGGATGAAGAAGTTGCTTTGGTCATGTTATGGATATGGCTACATTTGTAGTGTTGGTGCCATGAAAAAATATCCTCAGTACACTCTGTAAAATGTATAGGTGAGAAAACTCAATAGTCTTGTTGAGAACATGACACCTCTTTAGTGTTGGTGCCACAAAGAAATACACCCTGTGAAGTAACTGGTGTCAGGAATGAAGCCAAACATGGAACTCATAAGTGCGATGTGATCTGCTGACCCATCCAGGTGAACAGCAACCCCAAATATGTACTGACCCTGACTGTGGTGACTTGTTCAACCCATGCCAGCATAAAAAGTAGTTGTACGATGATGATGAGGTTGATGATATATATATATATATCCATGCTAGCATGGAAAGCGGACGTTAAACGACGATGATGATGATATAGATATATATATATACATACATATACATACATACATACATACATACATATCATACATCTCTAATCCTTCTCTTTCAGTGCAGATCATCATAATTTGCTTATTAGTTCCTTTCATTATTCTATCTATTTCATTACCTGTGTAAACATAGTTTCGTCTTCCACATTGTATGTTTAAAAAAAAACACACTTAAGATCCCTTTTACTCGATCCAATTCTCTCCCTTTCACGCATATTCATTATCGTCACTTATTCATTCATTTATCTAATTTTGTCACAGATTGGCTGACCAAAAGCTTTTGGTTATAATTGTAGTTTAAGATTTTCAAATGCCCAATTCTATCTCACTATTATCACAATATTCTCTGATACCAGCAACTTGAGTTTCTCTGCTGTTTCGCGGTGTGCTCACCCTCCCACCACCACCACCACCTGTACCGGAAGTCTCTATCCTCTGACCTCTATCGGATGTCTTCCATGAACACTTCTAAAGGCTTAATGCCCTCCCCTCCCTACTTAGGGTTTATCTCCTATGTAAGGTAGTGATCATATAGTGCATAAAAATGATGGTGGGATGTATGCAGGTTGAAGACTATTGTACATATATGAGTTCTGCCAAATGCAAGCTTTCTTTTCAGGTGCATGACGCTGCTGTCCCCCATCCCAGGGTCTCATGGGCCCACACCTCCCACACCCTCGTGGGCACACTGAAAGGTAGGTCCGGTGAGATTGTTGAGGTGCTTGAACGGAGATGTGTCGATATCTGCTGCCTCCAAGAAGTAAGGTGGAGAGGAGGTTCTGCTTGGTTCCTCACAGGCAAAGAACATAGGTATAAGATTTTCTGTGCAGGGAACACTGACGGGGTCAGGTTCGGGGGCGTGGGTATACTTCTTGTGGAGAAATGAGCTGATAAGTTAATCGAGGTAGTCAGAGTCTGCAATAGATTAAATTAGTGCTGCAACATGGATTAGCAACCATTATCTCGGCCTATGCCCCTCAGCCAGGGCTACCTGATGGACAGAAAGACCGATTTTATGACACCCTCTTGCAGACTACCTCATCGACGAATGACAGGGACCTTCTCTTTGTGGCTGGTGACTTCAATGGGCATGTTTGACAACATGCAGGGGCCTTCCATGGTGTACATGGAGGCTATGATTTTGGTTCCTGCAGTGAGGAGGGAACCAGGCTGCTGGAGTCCTGTGATGCAAATGACCTTATGGTTTGTAACACTAACTTCAGGAAACCTGCCAGTCACCTATTCACCTACCGATCCTTGCTAGGAAACAGGAAAGATGGCTACTTATAAATGCCAAAACCTTCCCAGATGACAAATGCACCCCACAACATAGATTAGTAGTTAGCGACTCCAGGATCAGGGCTAAATGGATGCCCAGTAGACGACCAGCATGGAGGAGAAGGGTCTAGAAGCTTAAAGATCCTGCGAATGGACAGAGATTTAGAGACATATTACTCGAAGCTTTTGACGAAATAGAGGGGAATATAGCATCACATGATGTGGAAGACAACTGGAGGTTTCTATGGGACAACCTGTTTAGGGCCACTGACCAGATCTGTGGATGGTGCAAAGTCCCCTCTCAACTCAAGGTGGAACAATATAGTTGACAGGGCCATTAGGGAAAAGAGACAGGCTTGGAAGGACTGGAAGAACGGTGGTAGCAGGGAATTGTATCAGACTGCCAGAAGGGAATCTATACGACAGGTTTATTTAGCCAGAGGGGAAACAGATAAGAAAAAAGATTGCCAGTGTTCTGTGCCGTGAGGACCAAAAACTTGAGGTATTTTGTGGTGCAAGACAGTGTGTGAGAGAGAATCGTGGTGTCATAAGAGAGAAATGTGTCCGTATGGATGATGGTACACTTGTACTAAACGAGGCTGCAAAGAGAAAGACTTGGAGACGCCACTATGAAAGGTTGCTCAATAAAGAGAATGAATGGGAGAAAGAGAGTCTGCCGAATGTCGACCCAACAGAGGGACCAGCTATCCAAGTTGACAGTACCATGGTAGATAAAGCAATTAAGAGTATGAAGAAAGGGAAAGCCCCTGGCCCATCAGGAATCACTGCAGAGATGCTTAAAATATCTGGCGGTGTCGGCTATTATCTAGTCATCTGTATAGTCAACCAGGCGATACATGATGGAGTCATACCCAATGACTGGTGTAGCAGCACCATAGTCAACTGTTACAAAGGTGACGCTTTAGATACAAATAATTACAGAGGTATCAAACAGTTGGATCAGGTAATGAAAGTCATGGAGAGGGTCATATCCCAACTAATTAGGGAGAGAGTCAGTTTAGACAAGATGCAGTTTGGGTTTGTGCCAGGGAAAAGCACCACTGATGCTATATTTCTGGTAAGACAGCTGCAGGAGAAATACCTAGCCAAAGATAAACCACTGTACCTGGCTTTCATTGACTTGGAGAAAGCTTTTGACAGGGTCCCCCGATCCCTTATCTGGTAGTCAATAAGGAAAGTAGGGATAGCTAAATGGTTAGTAAGAGCTGTGTGAGCCATGTACAGGGACGTTATCAGTAATGTGAGGGTTGGCGACAAGTGCAGTAAAGAATTCTGGGTAGGGGTAGGGGTTCACCAAGGATCAGTCCTCAGCCCCCTTTTATTCATCATAGTCCTCCAGGCAATAACAGAAGAATTCAAGACAGGATGCCCCTGGGAGCTTCTCTATGCTGATAACCTTGCTCTAATAGCTGAGTCACTATCAGAACTAGAGGAGAAGTTTCAGGTGTGGAAGCAAGGATTAGAATCAAAGAGCCTTAGAGTCAACCTCGCAAAAACCAAAGTCTTAATAAGTAGGAAGGCAGACAAACCACAAATTCCTGCTCGATATGTAGAAAAGGTGTAGGTAGAAACTCCATAAGATGTACCCAGTGTAAGCTATGGAGACATAAGAGGTGCAGCAATATCAAAGGAAGGCTAACTAGGAAGATAGTTTTTGTGTGTGGCAAATGCTCAGGGGCAATAAACACTGAAAATGAGCAGAGAACAGCTTCCATCACATTCCAGGGGGAAAAACTAGAAGTAGTTGATAGCTTCTGTTACCTAGGTGACCAAGTCAGTAGCAGGGGTGGATACTCTGAAAGTGTAGTTGCTAGAATAAGAATAGCCTGGGCAAAGTTTCATACATATATATATGTATGAAATTTAGTTACTATTTCTTGCAAATTGAATGATTATATAGAAGCTGGTACATTATTTGTCAAACCCCTGAATTCAAATTCTCAGGGCAATTTGAATTCAGAACATAAGTTACTGAAATAAATGTCTGCATGTATTTTGTCTGATTCTCTAATGCATTTGCCTTCTGCTTGTATAATATAGGAATCATATCCTGAAATATTTAACCAAGTGGTTTCTTTTTACTTTCCTGCTTATTTCAGAGAAGCGAGTAACTTGGTTTTACCATGTCTTTCATCAGAGCTGAGTGTGGTTTGAAGTGTCAATCGAAACAACATGCTTCCCAGTTAAATGCAGCAATAACAAAAGGAAGTTTTGAAGAAATTAAAGCTTATTTCCAGACATGCCATGCTGCAGGCAAACAAAGTGATCTTGATGGCAATTTTCCTCTCCATGTGGCAGCTGGCTGTGGTAAGTTGGATGTTGTCCAGTGGCTTCTGGATGAGAAACATGTGGATGTTAATGCAGTGGACAGAGAATCAGGATGGACTGCTTTACACAAGGCTTTGTTCTATGGTCATTTGGACGTAGCAAGGCTTCTCATTCAGGTGAGTGCAACAAAACATTTGTGTGTGTGTGTGTGTGTGTGATCATGTGACAGATCAGGCTATCTATGTTGTTACACGTCGCTTGTCACAGTGCACTTTTGCTTTGTTTTAGCTTTCAAATGATGCTACCCCAGTGGCTAGGTGAACAGGCCAACATCCCCCACTGACCGGAAGGGGGATTGTAGCAATGTGTAATGAAGTATTTTGCTCAAGAACACAATGCACTGCCCAATCAGGGAATTCAACCATGATCTAGTGATTGTGAGTGCAACAGCCTAAACGCTAGGCCACGCGCCTTCACACACACATATATATATAGTTGAAATTTATAGAAAAACGAAAGATGAAGACAAATGTCTGAACAACAAGTAAGTATATTAGTTTGACACTCAGGAAAAGAAAAAA
Organism: Octopus bimaculoides; assembly: GCF_001194135.2. Lineage (NCBI taxonomy): Eukaryota > Metazoa > Mollusca > Cephalopoda > Octopoda > Octopodidae > Octopus > Octopus bimaculoides. The sequence goes on from NC_069004.1 coordinate 17,124,490, forward strand.
GTCTTTTATGTTTTGAGCCTACACTGTTCAACAGAAAAGAATATGAGAAAATTTTCTCATATTCCTTTCTGTTGAAGAGCATAGGCTTGAAATGTAAAAGACTTTTTCATTTTCCTGAGTGTCAAACTCATTCACCTGCTTGTTGTTCATACACTTGTCTTCGTCTTTTGTTTTTCTATAAATTTCAACTCTGTATTATAAGCTCATGTAGTCACCCCAGTTTTATCCTGCCTTAACTTCCTACTCTTTGGACTTACATATCTTAACTACTTCCTGAACTTTCTGCACCTCTCCTCATCTACATACCAGCACAACACCTGGATTACCTCTGGATATACTGACTCTACTTCCATGGATTTCACTGGATTTTTTGTTGATATATTTATGTATACATATGTATGTAAGATCCAAGGATTGTGGTGTAGGAAGAAAGTGAGCATCAAGCAATCCATAGGAAATATAAAAAAAACAACTTTGGGGAACAATAGTGGTTTATTGGTGTGGAAATTTGTAAATTTTCCAGGTATGCAAATAAAAATCCAAGAGTTAAAGGAATAGAGTAGATTAAATCTGAGCTGCATATGTTTCATTGTGAGCGGAACCTCAGAAGTGGTAAATATCAAAGCGAGGTGTGTGCCGCAGGCTACTCTTTAGGCCAAGGTTATCTTGATTATATGAAGTTTTAACTAGTTGTTAGGAGGCCCATGTTAACACAGAGGATTTGATCAGAATCCTCCTTGTGTTAACATGGGCCTCCTAATGACAATGTAAACTTCATTTAATCAAGATACCCTCAGCCTGAAGAGTAAACTGCAGTATACATCTCACTTAGATATTTAGTACTTCCAAGGTTCTGTTTGCTATGAAACATATGTAGCCCAGATTTAATCTACTCTAATCCTTAACACTTGGATTATATACACACACATACACATACACAGAGATATAGAAATATTTTATTCTCAAATGCATAATAATAATGCTGAATAGCATAAATAGGATAGAACGTCCTTATATTGCGGAAAAATTTGTTTGTTTACATATATCGTAATATATCATCATCATCGTTTAACATCCGCTTTCCATGCTAGCATGGGTTGGACGATTTGACTGAGGACTGGTGAACCAGATGGCTACACCAGGCTCCAATCTGATTTGGCAGAGTTTCTACAGCTGGATGCCCTTCCTAACGCCAACCACTCCGAGAGTGTAGTGGGTGCTTTTACATGCCACCGGCACCAAATAATCACTGCGATATATATATTTCTACTTTTTGAGCCTCTCCGACAACCATTCCAATCTTCCCTTATCATCTCTCCTTGCCTTTAAAAATGATAGGAATCTTGAAAACCTTGGAATCTTGGAAAGTAAGAAGCTCAACAGTACTCAGTCTCACACAGTCAAGCACCTTTAAATACCCTTTCTGATGCTGTAACATCTGCCCCTACATTAACAACACTATAACCATTACTGGGCCTAAGTTCCAACATTACATTACTCAGAACTTCTGTTGTCCAACCTTGTCCAACATTGAACATTGTCCAACCTTATACATTGTATCATATGCAAACTTGCAATGCTCTTTACATTGGAGAAAGATTTGCCATTCACTTTTGGGAACACATTCAAAGTATACTAGCATACTACTATATATGCCAGGCCAACATATTGCCACCCACTTCAACACTACAGGCCATTCCATCATTTACTTATCAGTGTGTGGCATCTCTGTACACCATAGATCCACATTTTCAAGGATACAGAATAGTGTTTCATATTTGAACTTAGCACCATGTCACTAACAGATTTAAATGAACATTTTCCCTTCACCTCCTACACCTCCTTTTAGTTCATTAATCCCTTCCCTGTCTTCCAGCTTCTCTCTCATTTCATCATTTCTTTTCCCCATGTTTCTTGACTTTGATTGCTTCTCCTCCTCATTCCATTCCTCTTTTCTTTTACCTTTTATACCACTTCTTGTTTATGTATGATGTTTGTTCTCTAATCAGTGATATTTATATATGTGTATATATATAACGGAAAAAAGTGGTTGTCTTTAAGTCGTGAGTTCAACTTTGCCTTTCATCTTTTCAGAGTTGATAAAATAAGTACCAGTTGAATACTGGGTTGATGTAATTGACTTAACCCCCTCCTCTGAACTTGCTGGTCTTGGGCCAAAAATTTGAAACCATTATTATTATTATTATTCTTAGCATGAAGCAAGCCTCGAGATACAAGATCATGAAGGACTGAGACCTTTCAACATACAGAGAGAAGATGAATTGACCAAAAAGTTAAAATTTCCTGGAGGTACTTATAAGTTGTTTTATCATAATATGTACCCTAGTAGTAGACATTTCCACAGTAGCATGTTTAGTTTCATAAAGATATCATATAACATTTCACACTAAAACCAAAGCCTTGTAAGTGGATTTGATGTGTGTGTGTATGTGTGTGTGCATGTGTGTGTGTATGTATGTATGTATGCATGCGAGTGGATTTGATATGTATGTACATGCGTACACACATACACACACACACACACACACACACACACACTCACATATATACATGTGTCTCCTTGTCTTAACATTGTCACTATTGCATGAACAGCATCATTCATTTCCAGTATTCTGTGGGGACATGTCTGGCCATGGCAAAATATTGCCTTGCTTGGAAACAGGTGAGGATTGATGACAAAAAGAACATCAAGCCATAGCAAAATCTACTCCAATAAACTTTGTCCAGCCCATGCAGGCATGAGAAAGTAGATGTTGAGATGATGTTGATGATTCTTTTGTGAAGTCTCATCAAGGGGTTCTTCAGTAATTCACCATCTCTATCACATGTGGCCATCCAGGTACCCAGCAGTACTTCATGTTATTATGTTTCATCTTGATCTTGCATCATGTCTTGTAAATGCAGTTATTGAGTCTCATCAAAATACTCTTTAATAATTTATTGTATTCTTTATTCTCTTATCGGTTTCAGTCATTTGACTGTGGCCATGTTGGGGCAGCACCTCCAAAGGTTTTAGTCAATTATATATCTGGTCATTAAGAATGAAACGTCTGATTTTCTTATGCACCAAGTTTGACAGTTGTTAACTTTAATGTTTAATCCTGACAATTCTTTGTTTTACAACATTGAAAAATTGCATCATTACTTTTCAAAATGCAATTCATGGTGTCTGATTATATTGTGAGTTTTCTCTTGTAAATCAATTTTTGTGAACCCATGGATAGATCAAAAATTCAAGTTGTTTATGACTATGAGTTTTGTCGTGGAACCAATGCATCCCAGACAACTCAAAACATCAATGAGGTGTTTGGTAAAGATGTGGCAAATGAGTGCATGGTACATCGATGATTTGAGAAGTTCCGGTCTGGTGACTTTACTCTTGAAAATCAACCCCGTGGTAGACCTGAGACCAAGGTGGATAATGATGAGCTGGAAACTGTAGTGGGTGCGGATACATCACAAACTATGCGTGAGTTAGCAGCAAGTTTTGATGTTTTGATTCCAACTGTATTGGACCATCTGGTAAAGAAGCTGGACAAGTGGGTACCACACGAATTGAACGAACATTAAATGATACGTCATCTTGAAACTTGATGTTCTTTGCTGTCTCAGCATAAAAGCGAACCATTTATGCATTGTATTGTTATGTGTAATGAAAAATGGATTCTTTTCAACAATAGCAAGCGTTCTGCATGGTGGTTGGATTGAGACGAAGTGCCAAAACAAAATCCAAGAAAGAATATTCTCCAAAAGAAGCTAATGGTATCTCTTTGGTGGTCCAGCACTGATGTCATCCACTACAGTTTCATGAGACTGGTAAGTCAATTACAGCTGATGAAATGATGAGTGAACTTGCAATTAAACAACCGAGATTGGTCGATAGAAACAGGCCAATTCTCTTGCAAGACAATGCTCAACGACATGTTGCACAAAGAATGCTACTCAAGTTACAGGAACTGAACTTGGAAGTACTCTGTCATTTACCATATTCACCAGACCTTGCACCAACTGACTGTTACGTTTTCCAGGCATTAGACAACTTTTTACAAGGAATAAACTTCAAACCTGAAGAAGATGCAGAAACAGCCTTTCATGATTTCATCACCTTTTGCCCTCCAGAATTCTTTACTGCTGGTATAAATAAGCTACCAATAAAATGGCAAAATTGTGTTGATAATTTAGATGTATACTTGATTAACTGCATTGCTTTTTGTTGAGATAAAGTAAAATAAACTTTCAGTTCAAAATTGGACATTTCATTCTTAATGACCTGATATATATATGTATATATGTATCATCATCATCATTTAATGTCCATTGTCCATGCTGGCATCGGTTGGATGGTGTGACAAGAGCTGGCAAGCTAATGGTGTGGGGGAGCTGCACCAGACACCAGTCTGATTTGGCAAGGTTTCTACAGCTGAATGCCCTTCCTAATGCCAACCACTTTACAGAGTGTGCTAGGTGCTTTTGCATAAAAAAAAACACTGATTAGCACTCAAATGATTTACATTTACACTTTGTACCAAGGACCAAGTCTATGGAATAAAGAATAGATATAAGAGGAATTCTGGTGAACAAATATATAGATAATGATGCAAATAAACAAATAAAACTGCTTGGGCTAGAGATATAAAATATACATACATGTACACATATAAATAGAGAGAAAGCAAAAACTGAAAACCTAGGTTTTCATCTCTGTCAGACTTGCAACACCATACCTTCTCTCTAATTTTCTCTATCTTTGTACCCTGTGTAAGTTTGCTCTGTTAATATGTAATTATATATTTATACTTGTATAGTCATCGTCTCAGTGTGTATATATATGTATATTTACAGACCGACAGACGTATGTATATATGTATGTATGTATGCATTCAGATATATATGTATGGATATTGTATAGATTTGGTCAATTTGCAGCCCCAAATAATGTGTATGTGTGGGGAGAGAACCACAACAGTACTCTGGGATTGTCTACAGACAAGGAATGTCCCAAACCTACAATTCTTGATACATTCCAACAGCAACACATCACCATCAAACAGGTTAGTTTTTTCTCTACATTTGTTTATCTCTCTCCCTTTGTTGTACTCTGTTTTTCTTCCTCTTTCTTTGTGTGTGTGTATGTATGTGTATATATGATGACAGTTTCTTCATGACAGAAGATAAAGAGGAAGAGCAGCATACCTGAAAGTGCATATGCAAACTGATCCTTGATGCTGCAGAGCTGTCCTTCCTGCCTCTGCTGAGTAGTTTTAAGGTGAGGATCAGTCCGTGCAATCTGATCCCTCTCTTTAAACATGGAAATTTGAGACCACAGTAGCTCAGTGGGCGAAGGTGACTGCAGTGACTAGCAAACTAGGTTTTACATTGGAGTGGTCTTCTAAGTGAATTGCCTTACACGGCTGGTGAGCTCTACCTACACTGCAGTTGCCAAAATGGTGTCAAAGAGGGGACTGGGCCACTTGAGGCACTTCACTCCTTGATTTGCTTTCAAAGTTGACTCCCCTAGCCTTTTCCTTTCCCAAGGCACTCATGAGGCAGTGAAGGTTTCCTTCTACAACATTCTAATTAATCCACAGCCGGGACCCTGACAGGTGCTGCTACTCTGGGTCAGAGTTAGCCTGAGAACAGCAGTTGCTAAGAGGTGGTTCCACACACCTCAAAATCCTGGAGCTCCTGAACCAGCGTCTCGCTACCGGATGCAGTTTTTTTCTATATGTGTAGATCTGGCAGTCTATGAGTCAGAAGTTTGGGTTTGAGTGGCGTAAAGGAAGTTCACTAAGGATTGGTTTCATTGGAGGATAAGGCCATTGTGTGTTAATGGCCAGCTACAAATCACCTCACAAACACATATATATACTTGAAGTGTGTAAGAATTTACATGTGTGTGTGTATGTAATATATGTATGTCTGTATATACACAGGGTGGCCACTAAAAAACCAAAGGGTTTGAAAAAGTCATAACTTGTTTGTTTTCAATCTTTTTTATTTTCTTTTTTTTGCATGTTATAAAGCATCCCTTGGGGATTAAAATGACTACGTATGATATCCAGTAATGAGTAAAACCCATTGAGTTTTTCTATTCAAACTCAATTATTCAAACTGAGAGGAAATACTGGCCACATTTTACTGTTAGAGTATCTCTGAGTGATAACATGATTCAGAACCTAATTGCCCAATTTGAAAGAACTGGATCAGTCGGCGATCTTCTGGGAAGAGGTCCTAAGTGCACTATGCACACTAGCACAGCGGTGGAAACTGTATGGCAGAGTGTCCTTGAGGATCCATCAGCCTCTACCCATCGTCACTCTGCTCAACTAGGCATCACCAGAATATCAATTCAGAAGATTTTAAAACTGGATTTTAAAATGTTTCCATCCTAATAAGATAATAAAAAAATAAAATACCATGTGTTTGTAAAAGTTATTTTTGTTTTATATTACTCAGTCTTTCAGTGGCCACCCTGTATATATATATGTTTGTGTGTGTTTGTGTGTGTATGTGCATATGTATGTATATATGCATGTATATATCTTTACATACAGCTCATGCTAGTATGGAAAGCAAATGTAAAATGATGATAATGATGATGAAGTTACACTTACATATACCTAATGTACATCATGTTATCATAACCTTATCTTTCTTGCTGAACAGGTGATTCTGTGTACATACCACACTGTATTTCTAAGTCATTGTGGGCGAGTCTACACTTGTGGCCATGGAGGAGGTGGACGTCTTGGACTTGGGAATGAGAAAACATACCTCGTAAGTCTCTCTTTCATTCTTCTAACCCTCAAGCATTCAAACTGGCCATGTCTGATCCAGATACTCTATCAGCTTTATGTTCAAACTGTTCAGATGTGGCCTCTCACACCTTCTCTAAAAATAAATAATCACATCATTGAAATCCTGAAGCTATGAGATAATACAAGATTAATTCAAAAGAAAGTGAGTAAATGATCATCGTATTTGACAGAGTAATCTAAAGAGTTAAATGGAGATACAGATCCATCAATAACACCGTGTTTCACAATGGGACACAGCCACCAACTATGCAACACTTGGATGCCCTTCCTGTTGCCAACCCTTACTCATTTTTCAGGAAAGGACTTATTTTATTCAACTTGTCTTTGGGAGAACTGAGCAACCGATTTTACTGTCAACAGGGAATGTAAATATCATGTCAACGTTTTGTCAGGCAGTGAGAAGTACACATGCATGCATGCATACACGACAGGTTTTCATACAATATCTGTTTACCAGTTCCACTCACAAGTTATTGGTTACCCAAAGGCTGTAGTAGGAGAGTGTCATACAGTGGCTAAGAAATTGAACCCATGATTACGAACTCAGCTCTGTATCCACACATCCACACCTGTATCTATATTACACACACACACATACATATATATATGTATATATATTTTGTATGTATATATTTTTTTATCTTTTATCTTGTTTCTACTACAACCATGCTGGGGAACTATCTTGAAGAATTTTTAGTCAAATAATCAACCCCAGTACCTTTTTTTAAGCATGGTACTTACCCTATCGATTTCTTTTTCCTGAACCACTAAGTTACAGGGACATAAACATACCAACACCAGTTGTCAAGCAGTGGTGGGGACAAACACAGACACAAAGACACGGACAGAGACACACGATGGGCGTTTTTCAGTTTCTGTTTACCAAATCCATTCCAGGATTTGATCAGCCTGTGGCTAGAATAGAAGACACTTGCCCAAGATACCTTACTGTGAGACTGATCCCAGAACCATGTAGTTGAGAAGCAAACTCCTTACCACACAGCCATGCCTGCACCTATATGTGTGTGTATGCGTATGTGTGTGAGAGGGTGCATGGCTTAGTGGTTGGGGTGTTGCACTCACAATCACAAGATTGTGATTTCATTTCCTAGACTGGGTGGTGTGTTGTGTTCTTGAACAAAACACTTCATCTCAAGTTGCTTTGGAATCACTTTGACACCTGACTCATTGTATACTGTGCACCTGTTCAAGCAATGTCAATTACGCCAATCAATTGGGAATATATCTATATAGTTTGCATATATTTTGGAAAGATTATTTAAGTATGTTGAAGTTTTGAAGTTAGCACATGTTGTAAGTATAGTTCTTTTCTGAATGAAGGTGCATGGCTCAGTGGTTAGAGCATTGGGCTCATAATCATGAGGTAGTGAGTTCGATTCTTGGACCAGGCTGTGTGGTGTGTTCTTGAGCAAGATACTTCATTTCATGTTGCTCCAGTTCTCTCAGCTGTAGACATGATGTTATATGGACTGTTAGATATGTAATTCGTCTGACGTTCCGTGTGTCATGTGGTTCGTCTGAGTTCATTGTTTCATTGTTGTTGTCTTGTGGGACTGTCGTAGTATAAGGTCATTGATATATATATGGCGGACATGACTTTTGTTTATTCATAACGAACATTGGGTGAGTGCGTTCTTTGTATGTAATTGAACAATAAATGTAATAATTAAATTGTATAACTCGTTGTGTTATCTCTACGAGTCACCCGAGGGAATCATAACACATGAGTTGCGATGTCACTGGTGCCAAGCTGTTTCAGCCTTTGCCTTTCCCTTGGATAACATCAGTGGCATGGAGAAGGGAGATTGGTATGCATGGTCGACTGCCAGCCTTTCATAAACAACTTTGCCCGAACTTGAGCCTCTGAGGGT
>NC_069004.1:17137710-17150617 GCF_001194135.2 Octopus bimaculoides
GTGTTATCTCTACGAGTCACCCGAGGGAAACATAACACATGAGTTGCGATGTCACTGGTGCCAAGCTGTTTCAGCCTTTGCCTTTCCCTTGGATAACATCAGTGGCATGGAGAAGGGAGATTGGTATGCATGGGCGACTGCCAGCCTTTCATAAACAACTTTGCCCGAACTTGAGCCTCTGAGGGTAACTTTCTAGGTGCAGTCCCATGGTCATTCATGACCGAAAGGGGTCTTTACCCTTTACCCTCTTTTGTGACAACTGACATAGATGGGCAGATGGATCATACATTTTGTTTGGAAGATGAAAACATCTACTCTATGAAGACTGCAGCTGACAATACCACCATCACTCCTACTACGACAACATGGGTGTAGCCAGGATTTCAGTTGATGGGGTTTTCAATTTTTAAAACAGATCTACCATTTGTCACCTAATTTGCAAAAGAACAATAAAATTAAAATAAATGCTTCATAATAATTACATTTGCATGAAGCTTTGAAGTGGAGGGAAATTTGTCTGAACCTGTCAAACCACCTCACTTGGTTAAGAGGACAGGGTAGCCTGTACTACAGCTTCTGCTTTGGTAAGATTCTCTTAATATTTATTAATAATTCATTCTTTGTTTTCAGACTCCTCAACTGGTGAATTCTTCAAAGGTAGAGAAATATAATGCCATTGCAGCTTCTGTCAATCATACGGTGATGGTAACTGAAAGGTTAGTTCTTTCCACATTTATTTCAGTACTCTCACTAACCATAACCCCCCCCACACACACACACACACACGTATACCTGTGAGTGTGTGTGTTTAAACGGCTATATAATGATGTACACACATTTCTTCTTTGTTTCTAATGTGCAGTCAAATTAGCATGAGAACTTCCTAATGGACATTTCACAATTTGTTGATTGTTCCTCTGAGAAAACATGCTCATCTCCTTCACCAACCAATAGCATAACTGCTATGTATAGCAGTAGGCAATTAAGCTACTAGCATGGCAGATGGTTTAATTGACATATTTGTCAATGCTATTTGTTTGAAAAAGAGATGAGTATATCAACATCTTCTCTGAGGAACAATCAATAGATTGTGAGGTGGTCCATCACTCAACTCCTATACCTTCTTTTCTCCACACGTGAAAAGCAAGGAAGAGATGTGTGTACATTCCTATGTAGTTCTTTATCACAACAAATGGTTTTTATAATTTTATTTATTTCAGTATTTATGATTCATACTCTGTGTGTGTGTGTGTGTCAAGGATCAACATCAGAAACAAAAGTTGGGTCTACAAGTACGACCCTGGGATGAAGCAACAGTCATCACAATTGAAGAAGGCAGCTCGGTCAAGACAGAAGGCAATGTATAATACATTTAACCTCTCTGCAATCTCTCGCACAGTTATATGACAATCAGATTCAATTATGACTTTGATTCAGTCATCATCAACTTCAGTAGGTCGACCAGAACGTTGGTCATCTTTGAATGAAAAATCTCCAGAACAGATTTCTTAAAACCATTTTTGACATGTGCATTCTGTTAAGCAATCAACATCATAAACTTCACATATCTCTTTGTGAGCCTCAGCAGCTTTCTTGCCTTTATGGAAATAAAAAAGCAAAATACGGCAAAAATGTTCATTTTTGCACTCCACGTTAAAATTGACACTGAACTAATAGCTGTAAACAAAATCATGTGCAATTTGCTTCTAAAGTAAGCTAAAAGTAACAGCTATCAAATGTCAAAAGAAAAAAATCATAAGTCATTCAAAAAAAATCATAACTCTGTTTGAAAAAACGAAATTACTTTCTTGCCAACCCATACACTCTCGGAGTGGTTGGCGTTAGAAACTCTGCCAGATCAGATTGGAGCCTGGTGCAGCCATCTGGTTCGCCAGTCCTCAGTCACACCAGCCAACCCATGCCAGCATGGAAAGCGGAGGTTAAACGATGATGATGGTGATGAAATTTCATAAGACTGTTATCATGTAAACTTGATTATTTACCAATTTTTTTAGCATCACCATCTTCACATGTTTTTCCTTTCATCTGCATTTGGGAAGACTTCTATATAAAAAAAAAATGAAACCACGTGCTTTATAATAAAGCAGTTACATGTGTTTTATTCTGAAATACAAATGCATAGTTGTACATGCATACATACATACATACACACATACACACACACACACACACACACACACACACACACACACTCACACATTTTCCCTAAGTAAATACATACTGACATCCATACATCCATATACACCCCTGAACAGAGAGAGAGAGAGAGAGAGAGTCTAGAATATTTAAGAGAATAAAACACTGAGTGAAATTAATTCAGAATTAATGAGAAACATCAACTTCGAAAGCAACAACAATAATTAGAATTGATTTCACTACAAGGAAGTGACCAAAATATCAATGACTGATATTATTTTGAATGTTTCAGCTGGTATGGGGAAGAACTGTGAACATGTTTTAGTCTTAATAGAATAGACTTCATTGAAAAGATTCCATTCAAAGAAAAACTTCATTGTACTAAAGTAGGAGAATCATTATGGAACTACAGTATACTAAATGATGTGGAAATTTGTGTTATTAATTTATTTGGAATTGGTAGTGTTGCTTACAATATTTACTTTTGTTTCTGTTCACAGAGGCAAAGTACATTCTTGTGGTTCAAATGAACATTTCCAGCTGGGGCAAAAACCTGTGCCTGCAAATTGCCTTATTCCTACACTTGTTTGTTTGAAAACCTCTCGTGTGATTGGAGCCTGTACAGGCCAGTACCATACTGTTGTCTTCACCCATGATGCTATCTATGCTGCTGGTTTCAATGGAGGACAGTTAGGTAAGTTTGAAAGGAGGACAATTGACTAAGTTTTGATAGGTTGATGGAGAAGTTGACTATGTTTTAATAAGGTGGAGCAAAAGGCAGATTTAAGTACAAGCATCCCTCAACTTAAATCAGCAATTGGTTCCAATGTGACTAACCTTAAAAAATAATGTAACACAAAAGTACATTTAAAAGAATTAGCTTATATCTGTTTGAATGAATAATTTGTACATACTTTCATATGTATTTTACTTGATTTTCCACCTCAGTATTGGACTTTAAGTGTTTTTTAAGTTTATATGCTTTAAGTATTCAGATTTACTCTGTTAAATATAGTGTTTGTTTATTTATATTGTTTTGAATTAATCATGCATTATCTCATAGCTTTGAGATTTCAATGAAATGATTGTTTAGTTTTTGAATGTCATTGTATGATTGAGGTGAGAAACTGGATCCGGTCAGCTTCAGCATGAAACAGGTTAAATATTTTGGCCGGATATGGCCAGTTTGAATGCTAAATGGTTAAATATGTTTGCAGAGACTGATTTAAGGTTGAATAAATTGACTGAAATGGAAGTTTATTTTTTCCTATTAATTTCTTAAAAAAATAAAATATGTTTGAAAATGACAAGTTGAAATTATGTAAGTTGAGGTATGCTTGTATTTTGATTTTAATGGGGAACAATTGACTATTTTAATGGGTATTAACTGAGTGACTTTCAATGGCAGGAGAGGCAATTAGTTAATTTTTAATGATAAACAATTGATGGGGTGACAATTTGGTAAGTTTTAATGGATGAGGTGAATAATTAAAATAGCTGTGTAGATTTTAATGAGATACAATTTGCCATGTTTTAACACATTACAACTGAATAAGTTTTGTTATGAAAGCAATGGCTTTGTTTCAATAAAAAGAAATATTTTGGGTAAGTCTTAATGGGGTATAGTTGGGTATATTTTACCAAAAGACATTTAGATAAGTTTTCTTTACTGTTATTTTTGTTTTGCTTTCTGCTTTAACTGGAGACACTCTGTGCATTGTATACATGCAATGGCATAGACAAAATGGTATAGATAGGGTGTAGATACAGTGGCACTAAAGCAGATGCAGGAATATAAATGCATCAGTAAAAATATAAAGGTAAAACTTAAGTACAGAGTTGAGCTCAGCACAAAAGTAAGTACCAGGTTGTTCCTATCTTTTAAGTGAGTACCAAGTTGTGACCAGTTTATAAGTGAGGACCGAATTGTGCGTGCTTAGTGAGTATGTGATGATCAAGTTGAGCCCATCACTACACAACTATGTCCAGTAAATAACCATTTCTGTTCAGTGTCAGGGGAACAGATAAAACATTATTTGGTGTAGTATGTTATCACTCTGCTTTCTTCAATTCTGTGTTCTCTTATCTTTGAGGTCTTTAAAACCTCCAGACCACATTGTGTCTTCCTAGTTCACTATTTTTGTGCCTGGCCTGGAAAAACATTGATTCTGCATCCTCTCGACCAAGTGGCCCAGCAAAATTTTCACTATTTTTATGATGAGTCATCAAGAAACATCAGTATAGCCTATGACCACTGACTACTTCTAAGTCCTATGTCCTCTTCTCTTGTCGTGGAGGTCCAGCAAAATAGCAAATCTCATTGTGTCTCCCCTGTCTACTATATATATATATATATATATATATTTCTTTTGTTGTATTCAGTCAGCAGGAAGCACTATTGGTCCAACATACAAATACCCCATTCTCCATCATTTCTATGTCTACTCTTCTCATTTTTGTAGCCTGACAAAACACACCAAATCTAATTGCATTTCCCAATTTTTTTCCATGACAGGTCCACTGAAAGGAGAACATTATCAGAAGCAATTCTATCTAATACTTGATCTCTTAAAACTTGACCAAACAGTCAAGTGTGTTGAAAGTTCTGATGCGGCAACTGTCTGCCTCTCTAAAAATGGGCATGTTTATGTTTTCCATGAATTTCTGTCTCGGAAAATCACATCAGAGTAAGTGATTATACATCAGTTTGGTGTTATTATTTGTTGTTGTTGTTGTAGCTGCTGCTGTTGCTGCTGTTGTACTGAATCTTCTGAATGATGGTCATCTATGCTAAATGGAATACCTACTTACAAAAGCATTCCAGCTGTGACCATTTTAATTTGGATTCCATTGTTCAAAGGGTTCTCTTTCGGTGGCAGTAGTATTCTGATTCAAAGGAATTTATCTGCTATTTCTAGCAATTTGAGGCTGCATTCCTAGCTTGTACAGGCTCTGCTCAAGTAGCCATATCATCAAAGTTGTTCCAGCCATGATCATCCTGTCTGACTATTTGACTTAGTGTTTCAAGGACTACATTATCCAATGAGACTTCATTTTAAAAACTATCACATGCAATTTAGAGGAGGTTTAACTGCTGTATATATTGAAAGGTTTGTTGCTGTTTGACTTCAAGTCAGCCTTGAATGAGCAAACCTATGATTAAAGTTGTTCCAGCCATGACCATCCCTTTAGTGTATCCAGCACTACATTATTTAATGTCCTTTTTTTCGTGTGATTTGAGGGAGGTTTTATTGCTATTTAGCCCCAGGCCAGTCTTCACCAAGCAAACTGATGAGCAAAGATGTTTCATTAATGACCATCCAATATTTTTTGAGCATATTTAGGGTTACTTCATCTAATTTAAAGGGTAAAGATACGAAGTAATATCCACATTTCACCACCATTACCACATGTCTCACCATGTGGTAATGTGTCTCACTATCGTCACCACATATCTCACCACTGTTGCCACATGTCTCAACACGATTGCCACATGTCACTATACCATTGCCATTATTGGTTTCAGAATTTGGCACAAGATCAGGGAGTTCAGGGAGGGGACATGTCGATATCATCAACTCCAGTACTCAGCTAGTACTTATATTATCAGCCCCAAAAGATTGAAAAGCAAAGCTGGCTTTGACAGAATTTGAACTCAGAACATAAAGATGGGTGGAATGCTGCTAAGCATTTTACCCTGTATGTTAATGATTCTGCAAGCTCACCACCTATTGCCATTATTGTCACATGTCACTGTATTCTTGCCACTTGTCACCATTTCCACATCAACCAGTAATTCCATGCTTCTGTTATATTATAGTTTGAACCTTGCCACGAGAATCACTTTGATTGGAGGAACCCTGAGCTTGGAACATTTAAATACATCCTCATCTTCATCCAGTTCCAGTTTGTTTCCAAATTCTCACCTTGTTATTCTAATATTTTGTAAAAGTCAAAAAAGGGTAAAACATTTTATTTCTTTTTTATTCTTCTTCAACTCTTTCACCTAATTCAGTTGTTGCACTTTTGAAGGGTTTACATGATCATATCAACCCTAGTATTATTTAAAATCAGATACTTATTTTATGAATATCTGTTTGTCAAACTGTTAGGTTACAAACAATACTGCTTAATTAAGCTGTATAAAAACAAATACATGCACACATATTAACATCACTATCATCCTTTTAATGTCTTCTTTTCTATACCCACAAGATATTGGTCAGTCCAACACTATGACTAGAAACACATACTCAAAGTGTCATGCTATAGGACTCAGCTACAAACTATGTGCTTGTGAAGTAAACTTAAATGCTTTAAAGTATTTAGTTAAAGCTCTTTATGCTCTGAATTCATATCCCTCTGAGATTCATTTTATCTTTTATTATCCCAGAAAGGGACAGTGAAGTACTAGAGTTTATAAAATTAGCTGCCCCTCCCCTCAGATTTGAGACTTTTTGCTTAAGTTAGATATATGGCAGACATGACACTTGAGCATCTCTTGTTATTGTTTAACCCTGGGTCAGCCATGATCAAGTACATTATGATGAAAAAATTTTCTCACCATGATCATCCCGTCTGTTTTCAGATAATAGGTTATCCTAGACTACAGTATCCAACCTAATTGAAAGTGAGACTGAAAGTAGACTTGGCTGCTGTTTCTAACAGATTGAGGCAACTTTGAAGATCACCTCTCTTTTGTCAGTGTTGTTTCTGAGTCAACCCTGACCGAGCAAACATATGAACTAATGTGCTCCAGTCATGCTCATCTCATCTTTTTGGTCATGTATATAACTATATTAAATGATGAATACTTCCTATATTGAAGACAATTAGATGTGAGCTGAGAGATTTGTTTTCTATTTCTATATGAAGCAACTACTGTTATGTAACATTGATGATAACAGCAACAAGAGTTTTTTTTTTCCATTCTCTCTGCTTTTCAGGTTTGTATCTGGTGGTCAAATACTCCCGTCATAAAATACTGTCGGTTTGATTTGTGTGATTTCAATGTGATGGATATATGTTTGAGTAAGTGCAATATTGGTATTGTCACAACTAAAGGAGAAACTTATATTGGCAAGTGGAAAAAAACACAAGTGACTTCCAAAGAAAAATGTGAGTACTATTGTGCCATGCAAGTTTTTGTAGCACTCTTCTGTTTCCACTCTTCTGCCTGATCTTGTGATTCTTTTGCAGGTTGGCATTGAGCACTGCTCATGCATCTGGCCATTATTTTGTGTTTCTGCATTGATATGAGGAGGAGCATTTGTTGGACTGGTATTAGGTACCAGTCTCTTCGGAGGTGTGGGTTCACATCCCACTGCTTCCACCATATTGTGTCATGCAGGTACTACAATAATGCGATGCAGAGTGGTTGGTTGTTTATTTGACTATTGTTACGCCAGCCACCGAGCTGGCCCGCCTTTTATCTGTGACAGCGTATTTAACAATGGGAAACTAAGTACATTTAGTTTCGTATCATTACAACAAGTACTGCAGCAAATGAATTTTATTTATCTTTTTCTTGTTATTGTTTCATTTTTTCTTTTTGCTGCATTTTAAAATACTTTGAAAAAATTTCGTCGCATCATCTCACTTCACCTTCCACTTTCTGATACCACCTATAATGGGTTGGTTAATTCTCAATAATCCTGCTAGATTTTTACATGATGAAGAAGAAAAAGATGAAATGGGGTCCCCTTTTATGAATAGATATACCTTCCTATCATTGATTCATAATATGCTATTATCAGCACTGCCATCATTGTAGAAGCAATTCACTGCTGTAAGCAGTAAACAGAGTCAGTAGTGTGAATTTGATGAGTGCTTCACTTAATTTCCATTGCTCAACTCAGTTCTTTCTGCAAGTGAAGCCTGGAGAGGTGTGGGTTCCCTGCAAGCTTGTTTACTCTTCAAACTGCTTTGATGGAAATTTTTGAAAGGACCTCAAAATGACACAGAAGTTTAAGGGTTTCACCTAATGTGAGCCACTGAACCTTCTTGAAAAAATCTGGAAGGAATGTGAAAGCGGAGAAAGGAAAGTTGGGTGTTAAGTATATTTACCCAGGCAAGAAAGTATGTCAGAGAAAACTGAAATGCCTTTGGGGAGAAGTATATTAGGAATGATTGAGGCACACTTATCCATTGTACTGATGACAAGAAAGAAGCATGGAAGTGCTGTTGTTATGAGAGGTTGCTGATTGAGGAGAGTGTGTATGGGAGAATGAATGTTGACCCACCAGTGGGACTGGAAATACAAATGGACAGCAGTATGGTAGATAGAGTGATTAAAGAATGGAAGGAATACTGCTGACCCATCAGAGATTTTTGCCAAGATACTCAGAATATCTGGTCTGGTAGGATACATGCTGGTTACCCAAATAGTTAACCAGGAAGGTGTTGTACCCAATGAGTGGTGTAATAGCATCACTGCTATAAGGACAAACTAAATGCTTTAGAGTGAGAAAATTACATATGCATCAAATTGTTGAACCAGGTTATGAAGGTCACAGTAGCACAATAATCTGGATCAGAACTAGTCTGACTGAGATGCAGTTCAGCTTTTGTGCCCAGGAAAAGTACCACAGATACAAATGCCTTCTTCCTCATGTAGCAAAGTACTTCTAAGTACATTTAGTATTTGTTGACTTGAAGGCTTTTGACAGGATATGCCGTGCTTAGTAATATGAGGATCACTAAGGAAACAAGGTACACAAATGGTTTGTGAGGGCTTCACAAACTATGTACAAAGATGCTGTGATTAAAGTTAGAGTTAGAATGAGTCCAGTGATGAATTTAGTGTGATGGTAGAAGTCCGTCAAAGTTCATTCCTCAAGTGTCTCTTATTCATCTTAGTCCTGCAAAGCTGTCCTTGAGAACTTCTATATGTGGATGATCAAGTTCTTCTAGCTGAATCTATAGCAGAGTTAGAGAAGAAATTCCAGCCATGGATGGAAAAAAAGATAGAACTGAGAGGCCTCAAAGTAAACTTAGCCGAGAGTAAAGTTAGTAAACGGAAAAGAAGGTAAGACCCTGGTACCACCAGAGAAATGGCCTGGCTCGATATTTACTGAAGTATTTAGCAAGGCTGCAATGACATAATGGTTTATGGCTCTCACCATCATAACCTACCAAATCATCCTGACATTGATGTGGGGTGGGGTATATATGGCGTTATCCAAGTTAGCTCCACTCAAGCAAGACTTATTGTCATCTCCACTTAGGTATTATTTTGAAAAGATCGATCAAACATAACATGAGTAACTCACTAGAGAAATGGCCTTGCTCGATATGCAGAAAAGGAGTAGGTAGTAACTATGCCCAGAATAAGCTATGGACACAACGTGGTGAAGTGGAATCACAGGTAGACTAACAGAGAAAGCAGGCTTTCTATGTGGCAGATGCACTGAGGCAGCATGCACTAAGAACAGGCAAGATATAGACTCTCTTAAATGCCTGACTGGCTTACTGGAAGTTGTGGATAGGTTCTGTTACCTAGGTGACATAATAGGCAGTGCAGGTGGAAGTATATTACCTAGGGTAAGAAGTGATTGGACAAAGACAGGGACTATTACTTCTACTGGCAACAAAGGCATTCTCTCTCAAAGTGAAGAGCATCATACAAATGATGTTTGAAAAATATGTTTGGCAGGGAGAAATGTTACTTTGCTTGGAAACAGATGAGGGTGGGTAACAGGAAGGGCATTCAGTCATAGAAAATCTGCCTCAACAAATTCTGTCTGATGCATTCAAACATAAAAAATTAAACATTAAAACGATGACAACCATCATCATCTGTGTGTGTGTGTGTGTGTGTGTGTGTGTATGGTGTGTATGTGTGTGTGCGTGTGTGTGTGTGTGTGTGTGTGTGTGCATGTATTGTGTTTGAATCAGTTCTAGTTAGCCCTGTCCAAGTAAATTCTGTTCAGCTGCTCTCAGGTGTAATGAAGTGGTAGGTTCATTAAAACATGAGATGAAATACTTTGTAGTATTTGTTCTGACTCTGATTTCAAATCTCACCAGGTCAAGTTTGCCTTTCAGGGATAAAATAAAGAACCAGCCTATAACTACTGTAATTCATTTTAATGCAATTGTCTAATATACTTTCTACTTCGTTTTATCCTGAAAGGAGGAAAAGTAAGGTAGACCTAAGCAGAGAGTTGGAAAAGATACAAGGAGCCATTTTGTCCTATGCTCTAATGCCAACCAATTTGTACACCTAATGCAGTGGGTTGTTTTAATTAAGGTGTGATTTGACTATTTTTACCCAGTTGAGCATCCACGTAGCACTTTCTTTTGGAAAGTTAAAGAGTCCAGCAAACTTATTTATTCCTTATTGTTTACTGACTTCAATATCAAATGTTTAAGGAGGGCTGCAATGACATAATGGTTTATGGCTCTCACCACCATAACCTGCCAAATCATCCTGACATTGATGTGGGAGAGGTATATATAGTGTTGTTAAGCAGGCTACATTCAAGTTAGCCCCACTCAAGCAAGACTTATTATAGTATTGAAAATATTGATCAACACCTACATGAGTAGCTAACCATGACCAATGCCCCAGATGTGTCCTTCAATGAGTTCGGGAGTACTGGGAGTACTGGAATTGTGAAAGACATTGTGTGGGGTGTAATGTGGTATGAGGGACAAGTTGTATGGAATGTAGTTTTGTAGTGAGTACATGTCTTGGGTGTAGTGTGGTAGTGATAACATGTATGCAGTGTAGTATGGTATTGGGTATTTGTTGTGTAGTGTAGTAGTTAATGTGGACTGGAATGTAGTAGTAAAGACATTGTATGGAGTGTAGTGTTGTTGTGTAGTAGATTTGTGAAGGTATGTGTAAGTGTACTGTAGTTGTGTGATTAGTAACAGTGACTTGGTGTGCGAGGTATAGTATGATAGTAAGAACATGCTGTATGGAGTATAGCATGGTAATGAGGATAGAGTGTTGGGGTATAGCTGCTTGTTGGTAGTGGTGGAGGAGGTGGAGGAAAATATTTCCATTATATATACAAAATATTTCTCCTCTATTGTCTATCAAACATTTCTCACATGATTTATGCCAATATTTTTACCAGAACATCTTTCAAATAACTTCATCCAATATTCATTGTTCTACCAAGGAAGGAGGAATTTCAACCATGTTTCGTGGTCTGCTACCACAACAGCTCCTTTATAGGATCCAGTTAGCTCAAGACATCATCAGGAGGAACCACGTCCGGTTTCGGCCTCTACCAAGTCTCTACTAATACTTATATCTATATTTCTATTATGATATCTACCAACCAATGGTTTGTCATATCTAACAATATTTCTATCAATACTTCTACATATAATTTTTGCAGCTCCTCTGAAGGAGACTCGGGTTCCATCCAAAGGCAGTTCCCTGAAGAAAATCATGACTGAACATCTTCACATGAAGCGCCTTCCTTACATCCATCGAGCTACACATCTTGCCATAAGCCATGATGAGAAGAACTTTGTTGTAACCCAAACTGATCCTTTTGCAAGGTTTCTAATAACCCTTCTTTTTATGCCTCAGCATTTTTTCTTTCAGCCATGATGGTGATAGAAGAATTACTTGTACATATATATTAAGTTAAGAAATTTGCACATTGTGGGAGCAATTTGTTTTTACAGCTGGGCACCACTCCTACCATCAGTTACTGCGTTGTTATGTAAAAGTATGCCTTTGGTTGCAATCCTCTGGCTATAATTAAATGCATTTTGGGGTCATTTTTAGCCAGGTCTTTCAGCACCATTTTTGTCTAAATTCCATTTTTAGGCAAAAAAAACCCAAAAAAAAACATGAGTAGTGTGTATGGCAACTTTGAATAATCTTTTTGATTCATAAGGCCACCAGCACAACCAGAATCTCAGGATTAATTCAGGAATGTTCAGCTTGCAAAAACAATAGCATTCAGCAGACAATTAATCGATGATTACTCTAAGAATTGAAGACATCATATTTGAAAGCCTTGTAACATATTCAATTACCTCCTGACTAATGGCCATGACTTCAATACCAGGTAACAAGTACAGGCTTGAACATTATGAATAAATGTGAATGTTGATGTGTAATACAACTAAAGGCTAATAATATTTCTATATATCACATGATGCAATATCACAAAAAAAAAAAAAAAATCAATATTAGTTCAAAGCTGGGATCCTTTTTTTATTCTTGAGAAAGGTGTGAACATTACCCATTTCCCTTTATCAACCCTCCCCCAATAAATTTCATGTTTTCTGCTTAAGAAAATATTCTAACATAGAAAATATAGTCTCTAATATGCACAGGCATGGGTGTGTGGTAAAAAGTTTACTTTCCAAGCCATGTGGTTTCAGGTTCAATCCCACTGCATGGCACCATGGGCAAGTGCCTTTTACTATTGTCCTAGACCTACCAAAGCCTTGTGAGTGGATTTGGAAGATGGAAACTGAAAGAAGCTTGTTATGTATATATATATATATATATATATATACACACACACACACACACATACATATGTGTGTGTGTGTGCGTATATATGTATGTATGTACATAAATGTATATATCTTTGTGGTTGTCCCCTACCATAACTGGTGTTGGTTTGTTTATGCCCCCATAATTTAGCAGTTCAGCATGAGAGAAAAGAAATAAGTCCTGGGGTTGATTCTTTTCATTAAAACTCTTTAAAGCGGTGCCCCAACATGGCCACACTCCAATGACTGAGACAAGTAAACAATAAAAGATAATCACCAG
>NC_069004.1:17150627-17151217 GCF_001194135.2 Octopus bimaculoides
TCACCAGCATCATCTATATCTTTTTTCCATGCTGGCATGGATTGGACTGGTTGTTATGAACCAAGTCATTTCTTATTTAAAGTTAATGACTTCCAAGATAGGTCAGAGAATATATCTCACTTCTATGTTCCATTTTTGGCATATTTTCCAATGGTAGGGTGGCTTTCTCATCACCTACCAATTTGTAATGGATGCAGTTTATCAGGGTACCATCTTCAAGAATTTTAGTCTTTCATGTTGATTCCTGCACATATCTCGCTCTTGTAGTTATTTCATCAATTTCTATTTATTGAATCACTAAGTTATGCTTCAAGCATAAAGGGATGCAACTTGACACTGGTTTGCACAGTAAACACACACACACACTCACACACACTCACACACACACACACTCACACACACACACACACACACATACACACACACACACACACACACATTGTGTAGCAAGATAAGGAATTATATGATTCACCTCATAGTTGTTTGGTTTGACCACCACATAAACATACACTGCACCGCAAAAGAAACGCGAGTCATTTGGCCACTCTGCGGCTACTTTAGAAGACAATTATCCATGGAACTTGACTGGA
>NC_069004.1:17151869-17152831 GCF_001194135.2 Octopus bimaculoides
ACAATGGACACGAGTTAGAATACGAACAATAATAAATGAATGAAGAATGAATACAGAGTGCATGTGTTTATTTGGCAAAAAAAATAATAATAACCGTCCCAAAATACAACCATACACACACACACACACACACACACACACACAAAGGCAGTGAGCTGGCAGAAACGTTAGCACGCCGGGCGAAATGCTTAGCGGTATTTCGTCTGCCACTACGTTCTGAGTTCAAATTCCGCCGAGGTGGACTTTGCCTTTCATCCTTTCGGGGTCGATTAAAATAAGTACCAGTTACGTACTGGGGTCGATATAATCGACTTAATCTGTTTGTCTGTCTTTGTTTGTCCCCTCTGTGTGTAGCCCCTTGTGGGTAGTAAAGAAATAACACACATGTGTATGTGTGTGTGTTTGTAACTGTTAAATTTTAATTAGTGTATTTACCAATTGTAACTGGTAAGATTGATTAGGTACACAATAATATGAAATGTCGAAGTCAGCAGTTGTGACGATAAAAAATTGTTGTTGTTATAACGGCCTGTTGTAGGATGCGAAAGATGAACAATGCATGAAGTTTTAAGAAAATATTTATTAACCGGTACGTTGAAAAATACCATACCACGACAGAAAGGTTATAACATCCGAGAGCATGCGAAAGAAAGATGTGGTAAAATGTTTCTTTGCATAGTTTGGCGTATACGAATTGTTAGTAGTAATCCACAGATAGCGATAGAATGATGTAAGAGAACAGAATTAGAGCTAGTGGAAGTTGTAGGTTTGTGGGACGTTGTCTCACAGTTGCTGACAGTAAATTTGGTTTCTCTCGCTGACCATTGTCTTAGTAGCTGCATTCCTTGTGATCATGATTCTAGCAGTTCGTTCCCTAACTAATTGAGTCGTCACGAGCCGCCTCGCTACCTTGTCGCCAAGTGACTACTTGGTTTTTGCTTGGGGTTTCCTTGCTGTTATAA
>NC_069004.1:17153384-17154466 GCF_001194135.2 Octopus bimaculoides
ATATATATATATATATATATAAAGAGAGAGAGATACACATGTATGTTTGTATATCTTATCTATCCTTCCCTCTGTTCCCTCCAGCTATTATTGATCACCTCTGATCTTACCCAGTCTCTACATTCAATACTTGCTCACCTCTACCTTACTTGTAACTCATTTATCATCAACTACCCCTCAACCATTCTTCATCATTCATTATATCTGCCATTCCCACCCTCTCTCTAACCACCACTCACTCTTCTTGTCCAGTCTTGTAACCTCTTCCTGTTTTTCCAACCCCATTCCTACTCATACTTTGTATGGTGGTGGCCCACCCCAACATCTCATCACTACCATTTTTATCTCTCTTTTCAGCTCCACCCTGATTACTCCCACTCATCCATGTACAACAAGAGTAGCCAGATATCTCCTTTAAAGCAAGAAACTGTACCAGCCCCTTCTTTCATATTCAAACTCTTCGTTTCTTAGCATAGAACCAATTCCCATTCAGCTGTAGTGTCACTCAGTTGAAGGAACTCTTAGTTTTGTTTGTTCAATGTTTACCTTATTGGTGATGTTTCCAAGATAAAACCACTCACTTCCTAGTGCTATCCATTTTATAAAGTGGTTAGCATTAGGAAGTGCTTCAGGCTGTAGACACCCAATCAGAGCATTGGAGGTTGATGCAATCCTTGGATCTGTCAAATCTTGTCAAATCATCCAACTCTTGGCAACATCGAATACAGACATTAATAGATGATAATCACACACATACGCACACATCTAGGAGCTGACATCCTATTCTATAGCTGTGGGTTAATTCATACCTTGTAAGTGAAAATGATAGATAGAAACTGAAGAAGTCTGTCACACATATGTATGTATGTGTATATGTGTATATATATATATATATATATGTATATCATCATCTTCATCAACATCATCATTGTTTAACACTCATCTTCCATGCATGCATAGGTAGAATGGTTCACAGGATCTGGTCAGGTAGAAAAACTACCCTATGTTACTGTGTCTGTATTGGCAGAGTTTTTATATATATATATAGAGAGAGAGATAGATAGATAGATAGATAGATAGAT
>NC_069004.1:17154476-17163876 GCF_001194135.2 Octopus bimaculoides
TTATATATATATATAGAGAGAGAGATAGATAGATAGATAGATAGATAGATAGATAGACAGACCTATTTATATATGTGTGTGTGTGTGTGTGTGTATACATGCAGACACACGCTCATACATATGCACACAGCAATACCAACGCACTCACACACTTGTCACCTTGCGTGACCATCAAATCTAACTGCAACTGCTAACCTAGCCAGGCCACTCCCTTATACAAACATCACTCACATAAACACAAAGGCACACAGATTCTACCACATACACACACTGGTCATTTTCACACTCTCCTACCTTAAAAACACCACTTTCTCTGTATCTCTCTCCACTTCTGGTCACTTCAGCCATGTAACCACACATGTCCTTTTCTTGGACTTTTTCCTTCTCTCTGGACCTTTCCTCTCTCCTTTTTCTGATGCTCAAAACATTATACACCCTCTCTTTTTTTCATCTTATACTGAGTGTCACGTTAATACATTCCACATGTATGACCTTTTGACTTCTGTTGTTTTTGTTTTTATTTTCATTTTTGATTTGCCTCTATATATATATATATATATATATATATATATATAGATATAGATTTAGATATAGATATATATATATGTAGATATATATTCTTTTACTTGTTTCAGTTGTGTGACTGCAGCTATGCTGGAGCACCACCTTAAATATATATATATATATATATACATATATACATACATATATAAAATTATAATTTAGGGTATCTAAGAGATACCACCATGCTGAAAATAGCAGCCAGTACGAATGGTTTTGATAAGCGGTGTCAAGTTTTACAATTCTGTAAATAATAATAATGCAAATGACTAAGGAAAATAGTCTAATAATGGGGCTTATAAGCCCTCGACAGAATCTGCATTCCTTGTTAACATTATTATTTACGGAATTGTAAAACTTGACACTGCTTAACAAAACCATTTGCACCGAAAACATATAAAGTTTGTTTACAAAAACAACTATGAACTAATTTAGTTCTTAAATTTGTCAGAAAGAAACAGGCTGGTTCGCTGGTGTAATCGGTAACACACTTAGTCGCTTTAACAAAGGGATGTGGGTTCAAGTCCCATACGTACAGGAAAGCCTAATTTTTTCTGTTTATATGCCCCATTATTAGACTATTTTCGTTAGTCATTTGCATGGTGATCACTATCAGCTTTAAGCTTATAAAAAATTACTATTGTTATATATATATATATATATATACACACATTTGTTTGTGTTAGTCAGTTTACACTTTTCCTCGTGTTCACATATATGTACTGATTTTAAACAAAGACCTCACAATTCATACAGTTGGTACCCTTTGTTTGTAGTCCATCACAAAAGCATGTGTGGGCTGTTTGTTGTTCAACAGCCTGGTGCATTATTATCTTGCATGGAAACAGATGAAGCTTAGCATCAGGAAGGGCAGCCAGCCATAGAAAAATATCTACTTCAACATAGTCTCATATGACCCATACAAGCATGGAAAGTATACATTAAAACAATGATAATGATAGCGATGACAATAACAACAACAACAGTCTTCTGCACTATTTTCATCTACCAAATTTTACTCATGTCATTGGTCAAAGCAAGTTTATGTTTGAAGATACTACTCGAGGTAGTGTGCTGTGGGATCAAGCCTAGAACCATGTGGTTGTGAAACAAACACCTCAACCGCTTCTTCTCTATGCCTCATGGCATCAATGTTTGTTTTTTATATACTTTCTATTTCCTGTCCTCTGGCTCATTGGTTCCTATCAAACCATCCAACCCATGCCACCATGGAAAACTGACATTCATAATGATGATAGTGGTGATATATCATGTGGTCAACTCACCATTATATTGTAGTTAAAGATTCAAACATATAACACAACTTGATAGCCAGCAAGGTGGGGGCTTGTAAATATCCCCACTCTCACCTGTGCAGGGTTAGGGTTAGGGTTAGGGTTAGGGTTAGGGTTGGCATCACACTTGAATGGGGAAGTTTCCATCCTTCATCTAAGTTTATGGTACAAGAGTCCCAGCACCTTGTAGAGGAGCCACTGACTGTATCTAGCTATTTGGTTTCCTCCATTAGCTCCTGCTCTTTATCTGTAAGGGTTGTAACTTCCCAATTCCCAACCATTAATGGTTGCCCCTCCTGGATCCACTACAGGGGATACCCATCCTTTGTGCTTCCACCCAATGCCCTCCAGAAGAAGCTGCAGGCTTATTGCTGGTTGTTTTGGCTTTGGGTGGACACTGAAATATATTTTTCAAACAGACCATTTTGCCTAAAACCTGAATGTGTCCCTTGTTAACCTGTGTGATGGACAATACAGTACAATTATTCTTTTGAACACCTTTCATTTTGCAGTTTTTTGTGGTCTTATTAGCACCTGGTATGAAGCAGGTATATGAATTTGACTCAAAAAATAACAACTAGTAATCTACAAACATACATTTGTATTTATTTACTTTCTCTTTCTTTTTCTTTTCCAGTCAGGATGCAAATCCTGGTTTGCTCACCGTTACATTTTAGTACACAACTCAAAGTACTTCCAAGCCTTAATACTGATCAATTCTCCAAAACATATAGATGATGTTCAATTGATATTGATTCCTTACATTCATCCTGACCTCATCAACCAAATCTTGCAGTTCATTTATACAAATACCTGTGATTTGTTAACCGTTGGCAAGCAGTTTATTTGGAGTGTGGAGCCTGACATACATGTGAGCCAGTGTCGGTTCTGTAGAGACAATCAAATGATACAAACTGAATCCACTGATCCTATTGCACTCCTTGTGCAATTGGCAAAAAAGCTTGAACTTAATGAACTCGTTCAAAGGTTTGTTAAGTAATTTGTGTTTTAATTTTACTTCAATTTTGTTTTTATTTTTGAATTTCTGTTCATTTTAAAATTATCTCTTCAAAGTCAATGTGTAAAGACAATTAATGCTCGCTGCTTTGGTATGGTTTCTATGGCTGGATGCTCTTCCTAGTGCCAACCATTTTTACAGAGTGTACTGGGTGCTTTTTATATGATACCAATGCTGGCGAGGTCACCTAATAATTTGCAAGACAAAGACCCATCAACTGAGATGGGGAGTAATATTGAAGGAGGTGATGAGAAATTAAACAATGATACAAGGACAGAAACAAATGTCTTGCTGTAGAGGAGATATATGGCTATCACAGTCAGAGGGGTGAGAGAGAGAGAGAGAGAAGATAGAGGTGAAAGCGTACCAGGGCATACCTTCAAGGTACAGGAAGGTGAATATAAGTGTAGAGGTAGAGGGGATTGGACAGGGTTAATGAGCAGGGAGTTCACGCAAGGAGAGTAGTAGATAGAAGGGAGAGGAAGGGGAATGCAATGAGTAGTGAACATGGGTGTACAGGGAGTGGCAGGGGAGGAAAAAAGAGGGAAGTGACAAAGCTGCAGGAACAGTAAATGATGAGATATAGTTTGTCTCATTGGGTGGCGTGAATTAATGTAATGTGTGGGTGGAAAGGACATAATATTCTGCACTTCTAGAACTCAGTTTCACTGTGGTGGTTGGGTCTTCTCAAGAATTTCATATTGTCAGAAATCTCGATCTCTTGTCTCCTCTTCTGTGAGGTTCAACATCTTGTGATCAGCTTTCACTCCTTCATCCCTGTCGTCCTGGGTCTCCCTCTTCCACAGGTTCCATCTACTTTAAGCAATCAGCACTTCTTTATACAGTTGTCCTCATCCATATGCATCACATGACCAAACCATCATAGTCTTCCCTCTTGTCTACTACACCTGATTCCTCTTAGCCTAACTTTTCTTGCAACACATTTGCACTTTGTTGTACATGCATACTGATGTTGCACACTTGTTGCAGCATACTAGCTTCATTCTTTGCCAGTCTTCACATTCAGGACCCACACCTTACTACCATACAGCATAACCATTCATACACAAGCATTATACAATCTGCTTTTGTTGCCAACTGAGGTTCTCTGCACTTTCTCTATTCTTATTCTAGCAACTATACTTTCAAAACATCCTCCTCCACTGCTAATTTGCTCACCTAGTAACAGAAACTATGTTCAACCTCTAGTGAACCTCCTGGGCATTGGAGAAAATCTAATCCTCATGTGTCTATAGTGTTCATTATTCCTGTGCATCTGCCACATACAAAGACTACTTTCTTTGTTAACCTACCTGTGATTCCACTCCACCTTTTATGTGTCCATAGCTTGCGTTGGGTGCATTGAGTGGAATTTCTTCCAACACCTTTCCTATCTATTGAGCAGGGCCATTTAACTGACGGAAAGAGTCTTATCTGTTTTCTTGATAACTACAACTTTGATCTTTGCTAGTTTAACTTTAAGGCCCTTTCATTCCAAGACTAGCTTCCATACCTGGAATTTGTGTGTGTGTGTGTGTGTGTGTCTCCTTGCAGTTTGTAAATGATCATCACTATCATACAAGCTGTGACAGTCATTTCCAATATTCTGTGAGACCATGTCTGACCATGGGGGAAATATTACATTGCTTGGAAACAGATGAAGGTTGGTGACAGGAAGGGCATCCAATCACAGAAAATCTGCTTCAAATAAATTCTGACTCATGCAAGCATGGAAAGTGGACATTAAGATAATAATGATGTTGATGATGGTGGTGGCAGTGGTGGTGGCTGTAACAGCAGCGGCAGCAATGATGATGATGATGATGATGATCCAACACCAGGAATTTCTGAATGGTTAGACAAGATGTAGTCAATTAAATCAGTCCTCACCATTAATTCTCCACATTACTTGATTGGCACTTTATGTCATTGACTCTGGAAGGATGAAAAGAAAAGCTAATCTTGGCAGGAATTGAACTCAGAGCATAAATGAAAGTGATTAATTTCCACCAAAACAGCTTGACTGCCATTCTCTCGATTCTGTCAAAGCCTTTTTACTGTAGTAGTAGTGGTGGTGGTGGCGGCGCCACCAGTAGTAGTAGTTTAGCCCCAGATCAAAATTTGATCAAGCAGACTCAGATGGAAGCCATTCCAGCAGTAGCCATCCTATTGTGATTTTTATATTTTTTTTACTTTAGGTATATTTAATAAGGACATCATTATTCAAGATGTGCTTCCTTTTATAAGATAGTAGGGTAAGATTTTATGGACATTTGTTTACTATTTCATGCAGCTGAAGCAGATACATAAGGTTCTCTTTGTTGGCTCATCCAAATTATATGTGAAATAGTATACCATCCTTTCTGTCTGTTGCTTTTATATTTTATATATTCTGTTTGTAACCCTACACAGCTAGAATTGGTGGCAATGGTGTACATGGAATCAGGCTTCGGGAATAATGTTTGCATTGCAGACTGGGCTATGATGATGATGATGATAATGATAGTTCAACAATGCCTTTCTCACTCTCACATTAACAACAACTCTAGTGTCAACAACAAGAACGATACAAGATAAATAATTCTTGTTCCCTTATATTATTAATCTTTTCTACTCTTGGCACAAGGCCTGAAATTTTGGGGGAGGGGGCCTGTCGATTAGATCGACCCCAGTATGCAACTGGTACTGAATTTATCGACCCCAGAAGGTTGAAAGGCAAAGTTGACCTCAGCGGAATTTGAACCCAGAACATAAAGACAGACAATATACTGCTAAGCATTTCACCCGACGGGCTAACGTTTCTGCCAGCTCACCGCATTCCTAATATTAATAATGTATGAAACAATGGTTCAGTTTTGATTTTTTTTTTTTTTTTTTTTTTTTTTTGTCTTTTGAAGGTTAGATAATGTGTGTCTGTATGAGAACAAAGTTTACTTCAAGAAGAAAGTGAGAAGGCTTTCATTCAGTGAACCAAAATTTGATCGATCAGCTTTGTAAGTATTTAATATTGATATACCCAGCCTCTGCTCAAATATCATATAATAAATTTCTACTTCAAATTTCTTCTAAGTCTAAAAGCTATATTATACATTACAATTCTCTGCTGTACTCTCCTATACTGCTTTATACTGTACTGTTCCAAAACAATTAGAATGCAACTTTTCTGTAACAGAATAACTCTCCACCTTTGTAATGACACTATCATATTTTCAATCAGTGAAGTGGAACCAAAATAATACAGAGAAAATGTTTATGCCATGTGATGAGATTTATCAGTGATTTACAACAAAGAGCTACATAGCAGCAGAGCTAGGCATGGCTATTTTGGACCCATGCAATTTTATGCAAATACTGTATTATGTCACTCTCTATTAGCGCCCCCTTGGGAGTATTTTGAGCTCCCAGCAAGATAACAAATGTCAAGGGGGTACTGTAGAGAGTACTGAGTGTATAATGATGGGTGGTGGCATGATTTTTCTTTGAAATAAAATATTTGAATCAGATACAATACTTGTATGTTAAACACATTTTCAGAAAAATCTTTGACAGGATTAAAATGAGTCAGACATTGTATTTTTAGTGAGTAGAAACATCGCTGATGATATGCCAAGCTCCAATAGATTTTCATTATATAAGTTCCTGCTTCCTTTAGTAATCATTTGTCCCTTTGTCTGTTTGTATGTATGAACGTATATACAGACAGGCTGCAGAGAACAACTGATTCCTTCCAGTCTCTTTAGTCTCGTGTCTGGTCCTAGCATGGCATCTCAAAGCAAACAAAAATTGCTGTGTACCATGCATGTGTACTCACATTGCTCCTTTACTTATGTGAGGCATGGACCCTTTGCAAACATCATGTAAGGGTCCTTGAACGCTTTCATCAGAGATGTCTCAGACACATTGTGAATGTTGGCTGGACCTTAAAAATTCTAGACACACAGGTCCTGAGGACAGCTGATATCTTGAGTATTGAGGCGATGGTGCACAAGCAACGGTTACGTTGGACTGGATATCTTATTAGAATGAAGGATAGCAGAATCCCTAAGCAGATGCTATATGGAGAACTTGTGAATTAAGGACTGTGTTAGGTCCTCATTCAAGGCCTGTGATATGCAGGAGACTGACTGGGAGAGCAATGCCTGGCATTGCCACAGATGGAGGAAGCAGGTAAAGGAGGGGGTCAACACATTTGAGAGAGCACGTATTCAACATGAATAACTTAAGTGTGCTGCTTGAAAGTGCACAGCTCGTATAGTGAATGGGGAAAGCTTGGTTTGCAATGTTTGCAGTCGTGTATGCTTGTCAAGAGCAGGGCTCATTAGCCACCAACTGAGCCGCAAATACAAAATTTAAGTTAGTCCTAGAGCACACAATGTTCCTGAAGGTCAGCAATGGTCTTCGTAGGTCACAAGTGGATGGCCATCATCATGAATGTACATACAGACAAATATATTTCTCAACACTATCATTAAAGACAGAACAAAAATATGAATCTCTATTCTGTCCATCTCTCTCTCCTCTCTCCCTCTCTCTCTCTATCTATTTGTCTATTTATCTGTATACTTAAATATATACAGACATACACACAGGTGTGTGTGTGTATATATATATATATATATATATA
This sequence comes from Octopus bimaculoides, assembly GCF_001194135.2. Taxonomy (NCBI): domain Eukaryota; kingdom Metazoa; phylum Mollusca; class Cephalopoda; order Octopoda; family Octopodidae; genus Octopus; species Octopus bimaculoides. Next base: position 17,161,975 of record NC_069004.1, read on the forward strand.
TATATAAATGACAAGAGTATTATCTGTCTGGATGTACATAGACATACATATATATTTTTTTGCAGGCATTAAGCTACCACCTCTGAAAATGATAAATTTCTTCTTTTAAAAGAAGTAAGTTTATTACAAACTGGAGAGAAAACTTAATAAAACCAGCTAATAAATAATTCTATTTTGAAACATTGGCTCTTGAGGAACATTGCATAAAGCTATAATTAGTAGCAAGTAAATTTGGGGTTGAAAATCCCTTTTGGACAGAGAAAGTTGTAGGCAAGCTTTGACTTTCTCTTTCCCAAAGGGTTTTTCAACCCAATATACACATGCAGTTATTTATAGCTTTTTGTGATGTGCTTCGAGAGCCAATATTCCCCAAAAGATTTATTTCACATTCTCTTTAAAATTTTTTAATTCTTACCAATAAATGTTTGTTTTTCTCTGTTAAATTTTAATAAGTTACTTTTTTCACAATAAGAAATGCTGTCTATTTATCTGTCTGTCTGTCACTGTGTTTTCACCACAATCTCTTACCAAGTACACCCCACTCTGAAAGAAAATGATGAATCTACATTCTTTAAATTTCTCTTAAGAAAACTTAGGAATAAATACTCATTTTTCTCTCTTAAATTTAAATAAGTTATTCTCTTTACAATTATACTACTATCTGCACACATGGTCAATTGCCTGTTGTTCTCCGTAGGGTTTGTGATCCATCAGATGTAAAGATTTTTTTCTGAACAAAATCAATTTACTACACCAAAAGAATCTCACAGGCATCCAATCGTAGAAACATTAAATTCCATTAAAAAAATTGTATATAGCTGCCATTGAGGAAGTACTATCTGCACATGCGCAAGGGACTTGCCTTTCCAGAAGCCCCTTGAGTGCGCATGCGTAGTAAAACTAGTACTTAAAGAGTTTGTTTCACTTTGTAAGCCTCTTGGGCGCAACACCTTCGACATGACAACACCTCGCTCCTCATCGAAGCACTCTTCACCATGATGCTATCGATATGATAGCTATTAGCTCCTCTGGCATGCATCAAGGAAGCTCTTAACCTTCCAATACCAATTACAACTTAATCAGTGGCTGCTAAACTGAATGACAGGATTTGTAAAACCAAGCATCACCAAAAATAAAGCTTATTTTTATTACATTATTAATCGTTCTACTGTTCCTTCATATATAATTATGTTGAAAGGTGATAGAGAGAGAGACTAATGTCTCTATGGCAACTATCAACTTTTTACATTTCCATAAAAATTTAACACAGGGGACTATATTGTCTTTGTGAATATCTATAAGTTGCACAAACTTGGTGAGATGATATAAGTACATCGTCGTCGTCGTCGTTTAACGTCCGCTTTCCATGCTAGCATGGGTTGGACGATTTGACTGAGGACTGGTGAAACCGGATGGCAACACCAGGCTCCAATCCAATTTGGCAGAGTTTCTACAGCTGGATGCCCTTCCTAACGCCAACCACTCAGAGAGTGTAGTGGGTGCTTTTACCTGTCACCCGCACGAATAAATTACTGTTCATAGTTAGCTTCTGTTTGATTAAAACAATTTGCTATTTTTACTCTGAAAAACTTAGGGAAAGAATATAAAATGTCATTCTCATATCTTTCTCTCTTGCATTCTCTGTCTCTCACTCATATTCTTTCTCTCTCTCTCTCCCTGGCCAGCTCAGCTTTGTCAGATGTGACAATCAAGTGCAGTGACAGTAAGGATCAGTTCAAATGTCACAAGTGTGTCCTTATCGCTCGATCAGAATATTTCAGAAGTATGTTCTCTTGTGTTTGGAGAGAGGTAAGTCATTAAACATTTATTACTTGCACACACACACACACACACACATGCACATGTACACACACACGCACATGCACACACATACACGCGTGC
>NC_069004.1:17164473-17171252 GCF_001194135.2 Octopus bimaculoides
CACACACACACACACACACACACACACACACACACACACACTATTCCTATTCTCTTTCTTATATTTAGCTTGTACCTTGAGGGTATGCCCTATCCATTCTCCCTCTATGTTTCCTGCTGAGGAAGCCATGTACCTTCTCTTCAGTAAGACTCATGTTCTTGTCCTTCCATCATGTTTTCATCTTCCTCAGTCTTGCAAGTTCTTGGTTATCTCACTAGTGCTGGTGCTGTGAAAAAGGTGCCTGGTATACAGGAAGGGCATCCTGGAGTATGATGCAGTCTTCTGGCTGATTGATTCCTGCCAAACTGTTCAATCCATGACGAGGACATACACAATACACAATATACACACACACACATACACACATACATATATACTTATACAGTTGACATGTATGCAGCAACTTTTACAGTACTGTACAATCAATGAAAGCCTCTTCATCTCTGTTCTCTATTTTCTCTATAGACATCTGCTAGTACTTTAACGTTATCATTTCCAGCTGATGTTCTGGAAATTTTCCTATGGTACCTCTACACTAATGATATACCCAATTTAAAAGGTAAGTTAATCGTTGGGTTGTTGTTGTTGTTGTTGTTGTTGCTGTTGTTATTTAGCTTTTAGTCAGTCCAAGTTAAGCATACTTGTCTGTGACTAAATTCATTCCTCCCATGACCATTCCATCTTTTTCCAATGTGGAGGTAACACAGAATCACATTATCCAATGTGTTCTTTTTTTAAGACAGTCAGGTGTGGTTTAAGGTAGATCTGGCTGCTATTTCTAGCAGGTCTTGTGTGACAGAATTTCTTTCTTTGACAGTTGTTGTAATTGTTGTTGTTCTTTGTGGTTAGTTTTGTTATTTACAAATACAATATGAAGTGTATAGGCACAGGTGTGGCTTTGTTGTAAGAAGCTTGTTTCCTAACCACATGGTTCCGGGTTCAGTCCCACTGCATGGCACCTTGGGCAAATGTCTTCTACTATAGCCTCAGGCTGACCAAAGCCTTATGAGTGGATTTTGTAGATGGAAACTGAAAGAAGCCCATCGTATATATGTGTGAGTGTGTGTTTGTGTGTTTGTGTTTGTCCCCTCATCACTGCTTGACAACCAATGTTGGTGTGTTTAACTTAGCGATTCGGCAAAAGCAAATGATAGAATAAGGATTAGGCTTGCAAAAAATAAGTCCTGGGGTCGATTTGTTCAACTAAAACTCTTCAAGGTTGTTCTCCAGCAAAACTGCAGTCAAATGACTGAAACAAATAAAAGAATGGAAAAAACCTCATATTGTTTTCTTTTAATCTCTTTTACTCGTTTCAGTCATTAGACTGCATCCATGCTGGGACATTGTTTTGAAGGATTCCAATCAGTCAAAATGCCCTGAGTACTTATTTTTTAATTATTTGTCTTAAGGATCTCTGTTGAGCCACAAGCACTGGTTTTTTTCGAGTAGTCATGCGAAACAGTCTGCTGGACTTTCTGAGTGGCACACCTAACAAAAATTACTTTGAACCAGTTTTTTTGTAGTGCAGCTTCCCTGATGATGAGCCATGTCTCGTGTAGTTCACTTCTTGGAAAAGGTTGCCTGTGCCTGATCTAGAGGGTCAACAAAAGGACCAACATGGAAACAGAACTGTCTTAGCAACATTATAGGCCTTCGGACAAATCAGTCACTGGGCCCTATGTGTATATATTTATTGTAATGAGCAAACCACAACATATATAGGTCAGAATACGGCCCCTAGACTAATGAGGTCCCTTGGCAACTGCCCAGTGAGTCCATGGCATAAGATGGCACTATATGGAAATACACACACACACACACTAAGTCCACTCTGTAATCAACATAAGTATTTATTCAAAAGGAACAACTGGTCAACAATATTGGATGTAAACAAAGTTGAAGGTATTTCATAGGAGTTTTCCTTCTCCTGGAGAGTTGTCTAAATAAAAACCAGGGGCCTCACACTCCCAGCTGTTAAATAGGTGTCCACTCTACTGAGTTCATCTACCCTTTGACAGGTTTTGGTTTTTGTCCTGCATAATATCCGACAAAAACCATCCTCCTTACAAGGCAATTGTTTAGTAGAATTCCTGGTTTAGTTGCAGACGTTCCAACCTTGCAACATACATACACGTGTGTCTGCATGCTCACCTACACGCACACACACACACAGGATCATGCATCCATTCATTCATTGAGACACTTGTGTATGATATAAGAGATTATACTTGATCTTTGATTACTCATTTTATATTCTAGATTGTATCTTACTGCAGGAAATTCTAGCAAAAGCTGAAGAAACTTTGCTTGTTGATCTAAAACACCTCTGTGAAATCCAAATTATCAGAGCAAGTAAGTCCATTTTTTGTCTTTTTTTTAATAGTTACCTCATTTTGCTGTTAAATTAATGTGTAAGTGGCTGAGTATTCCATTGTCAAGTACAATGTAACACTATGTGGTGACAAGGTCGAATCTTTTGAATTAGTTTTCATTCACACAATTTCACTCACAAGGTATAGTTTTATCTGAGATTATAGAAGATAACATTTTCCCATATATATGATATACAAGGTGATATCAAAAAGTTCTCAGGCTAGTTCTGTAGCATGCCAACAGATGGCAGCACATGGTTGTGTGCACAGTGAGAGCTAGCAGTGACCTTCATGAGGCAGTGTGCTGAATAACATCACTGTGTTTACTTCACAAATTGTGAAATGTGTTTGTGTGATCATGCGTATGCTGTAGTCTGTAATTTTGTCATGGACAGGAAGAAAGAGCAAAGAACCAACATGAAATTTTACGTTACTTGAGACATTGAGCATGCTTTGGCAAGCTTATGGCAATAAGACAATGGGTCGTACACAATGCTTCGAGTGACATGGGTGCTTCAAAAACAGAACATCCCTGGAAGACAACGAGCAATCTGGAAGACCTGTCATGAGTCACCCCTGGAAGTGTGGTAGTGTGCATCGAGAATTCATCTGCAACATTTTAAAGCATTGAAGGGAGGTCATTCGGTAAAAGTGACCAGATCTGTGGAGTGTGAAGAATTGGATTCTTCACAGATAATGCACTCTGTCACCCAGCTCTCCTCACTTGTGAGTTTCTTGCGAAAAACAACATGGATTTGCTTCCACACCTGCCCTATTCACTAGATTTAGCAACTGCAGACTTCCATCTCTAACGCTCTAACCTAAGATGAGAATGCAGCTCAAAGGTCACCGTTTTAACATCATTGTCAAGATCCAGAGAGAATTGAAGAAGATCCTTGACTTGCTTGTGGAAAATGAGTTCCAGGCTAGATTCCAAAAGTGGCAAGAACACTGGGAGTGGCAAGAACACTGTGCAAGATGACTATTTCGAAGGAGATGATGTTAAAACCTTGGCAAATAAGTTATTTTTTATTAAACATAAACTAGTCTGAAAACCTTTTGATACCATCTCGTATTGGTATGCGTACACATATATATATAATACAAATATATATATACATACATATATATATGAAGGCCTGGCAGTTAGGATGTTGCACCCATGATTGCAAGATCATGATTTTAATTCCTGGACCAGGTGATGCATCGTGTTCTTAAGCAAAACACTCCATCTCATATTGCTCTGTGATCACTTTGACACCTGGCGTGTGGTATAACATGAACCTGTTTAAACAATGTCAATTTCCCATATATATATGTTGTGTTGCCAATATTTATGATGGTACTTTTTTACACTATAATCGTATAGTAACAATAAAACATAATGAAGCACGGTAACAACAACGTAACAATCCAACAAACTCTCCATGAACTATACACGAACCAATAAACGATATTCCAACAAACTACCAAACGACACCTATGACTTCCTGTGATTAACACCTGCTCTTTCTGACCTCTCACTCAGACTGCTACTATTTATAGTTGTTCGGTCAAGTCTTTTCTCACTGGGGATGTCATAACTCGCCACATCTCACCTTTTGAGATTTTGATTTCCGTAGGAAATGAAAATTATTTTATCATTTTTTGTTTTCTTTTTCTTTCTAACACACCTCCCTTTCTGAAATTTTGCTTCCCTAGGGAGTTCAGTATCTTTTCCACTTAGGAATTATTTCTAAATGTTCAGTCTGTTTATGTTTTCTGTTACTTCTAGATCAGTCTCTTTCAGTGCTTGCACATCAAACATATCGTAAAATACTTCCATTAGAATTTCCTTCCTTTCTACTGTATGTCTGGTTTTTAATTGATTTAAGTCGTGTTTATGCTCCCATCATTGGCCTTTTATTAAATACATCATGTTTTCAATTCTTTTAGTCACTACACCATCCTACCAACTCTCTTCAATGTTCTTGTATACTTTGAAATGGACTTTGTCTCCAACTTCATTTAGTTGAATTTTTTGTATTTTCTCTATACGTTTTCTCCTTTGGCAACAATTTGTCAAAGATAGATTTAATCCTTTGAGTAAACATTAGCTCTGCAGGTGACTGAACTGGTACTTGAATTGGGCATTATTCTGTACACCCTTAAGAATTTAGTTAGCACTTCTTCATTTCCTAACTTGTTCCTTGCTTTTTTTTAGCACTCACTTGAAAGTATCTATGAATTGCTCTGCTTGCCCATTTGACCTCAGGTGGTAGGCAAATGTGTTTGATTGCTTGCATTTTGCAGAATTTCTTGAACTCATATCCTGTAAATTGTGTTCCATTGTCCGATAGTATGGTGTCCGGAACACTGTATCGAACAAAATGTTTGTGCAGGAATTTTATTGTTGCCTTCAAAGTAGGTTGACTGCCCCTACATACTTCCGGCCACTTGGTAAAGATATCGACAATGATCAAGTAGTACATACCTTTCACTGGTCTATGTAGTCTATATGCACCCTGGACCATGGACTATCTGCCTCAGGCTACGATTGGTATTTCACCAGTAATGCCTTGGCTGCTAGCACACAATCTCTATTGGAGCTTGGTTGGGAAATGATGTCACATCCACCATATATCCCTGACCTTGCACCATTAGATTACCATTTATTTTGAAGTTTGCAAAATTCTTTGAATGGTAAAACTTTCAATAATGATGATGGTCTGAAATTGCACTTGCTTCAGTTTTTGGCTGAAGCAAGTGCGATTTCAGATTATCATCATTATTGAAAGTTTTACCATTTACAGAAGTTGTATGAGCATGGAATCGGGAAGTTGCCAGAAATATGTCAAAATGTCATCGAGCAAAATGGAAAATATATAAGTGATTAAAGTGCATTCTTTGTATGAAAAATATGACTTTTATTTCACACTAAAAAACCAAAATTACTTTCTTCTTTCTTTATTGCCCACAAGGGGCTAAATATAAAGGGGACAAACAAGGACAGACAAAGGGATTAAGTCGATTACATCGACCCCAGTGCATAACTGGTACTTAATTTATCGACCCTGAGAGGATGAAAGGCAAAGTCAACCTCGGCGGAATTTGAACACAGAGCGTCACGGCAGACGAAATACCGCTAAGCATTTCGCCCAGCGTGCTGATGTTTCTGCCAGCTCTTCGCCTTTCTTGCCAACCTAATATATATATATAGGTGCTGGAGTGGCTATGTGGTAAAGAGTTTTTTTCCCAATCACATGGTTCCAGGTTCAGTCACACTGCATTCCACCTGTGTCAACTTAGTCATTCATCTTTCTGAGTCAAGATAAAATATAATGCAAGTCTGATTCCAGGGTCAGTGTCAATGACCATATTTCCCACATCAATATGTTTGGCTTGGTGCCAGTATTAGAAACTGATGCTTAATTACTAACCCAAGGGTCAGGTTTACACTCCCTCCCCATCCTGCTCCCTTCTATGTTTACTCAGCTGGTAATGAATCTCAAAAATATCTTTTTTCTCCTTTGCCAGTAAATATGAATAATATTTTTGACCTTCTGCGATTTGCCATGATATACAGTGCTGAGAATCTTCAAAAGACATGTCTTCAAGGGATCTGTGATAATATTACTCATTTTCTGGAATTAAGGTAAGTTGTTACATTAAGAAATTTGTATAGAATTTATTTTGTGGGTGGATCAGCTTTGGGTTCAGAAGTCAAATAATTTTTGCAACACTTGTATTGTGTGTGTATGTGTGTGTGGTTACAGGCATGGCTGTAGACACAGTCATGTCTTTGTGGTAAGAAGTTTGCTCCCCAACCACATGGTTCTGGGTTCAGTCCCATTTAGGCTAAATGTTGCTTCTAATTTAGCTGAAAAATTCTTTTAGGCTTTAGATAAACATATCTCTAAATCTAGCCCATATCATAAAATTTTTAATTGGCACACAGTTAAACTAGCATACTCTACAATACCCAACATTGCTGAATATATAGGTCATTCGGAGTTTTCTCTCTTTAGTCAAGATCCAGATTATCTTTGCAATTTTGGCTGGTTATTCTCGATATTGCTCCAATCTGGCCAGACCCAAGGAAAAACTAAGCATTAGATTCCTTGGAAGAAAGCAGCAAATGTATACAAAAGACAAGGACAGAAAAAAACGAACAATGTTACATAAATACAGTAATACAAATACAGTAAGAATAATAACAGGACAAACCAACAGATGTCAGGTCATCCCATAAGTTCTGTCCGAATTTTGAATAAAGAAAGCAAGTGATCAAATGTTATATTTAATTGAAATTTAATCATCAATGTACTTTCCCTGATTATCTATGACTTCCTTCCATCTATTTACAAGCTTTTTAATCCCATCAATGTAAAACTCTTTTGGTTTCAAAGCGAAGAACTCTGAAATGTC
>NC_069004.1:17172092-17181532 GCF_001194135.2 Octopus bimaculoides
CTGCAAGTTCTTTCATTCAAGCATTCTTTCCCATAAACTGAGTGTATGTTTTGAGTCGCTTCGGCTGCAGAGTTTCCATTTTTTGTACTCATAAAGCATTATGTGCCTTAAATGCTCTTTGGATACTTCCATGTTAGAAAGGGTTTTAATCAAAGAAATTTTAATTCTATTATTCTGTAAAATAATATTTAATTAGTTTAAATGTAAACAAATGCATAAAAATCATTTTTAATTACATTAGACATTCTAAAATACTATTAAATTTCATTCAATTTTAAAAAAGGTAAAATCGGACAGAACTTATAGGATGACCTGATATATATAGATATATATAGGTACAGGCATGGTTGTGTGGTAAAAAGCTTGCTTCCCAATCATATGGTTCTGGTTTCTGTCCCACTGCATAGCACCCTAGACAAGTATCTTTTACTATAACCTTGGGTAGACCAAAGCCTTGTGAGTGGATTTGGTTGATGGAAACTGAAAGAAGCCCATCATATATATATATATATGTCTATATGTGTGTATTGGTGTTTATCCCCACCACCATCGCTTGACTATGGATGTTGATGTGTTTATATCCCCGTAACTTAGCGGTTCAGCAAAAGGGACCGATAGAATAAGTACTAGGCTTACAAAGAATAAATCCTGGGGTCAATTTCTTTGACTAAAGGCACTGCTCCAGCATGTCAAATGACTGAAACAAGTAAAAGAATAAAAGAGTAAAAATAAAAGAATATATATATATATAAAGGATAAAGACCCCCTTCGGTCATGAATGACCATGGGATTGCACCTAGAAAATTACCCTCAGGCAAAGTTGTTTATGAAGGACCAGCAGTTGCCCATGCACACCAGCCTCCCTTCTCTACACCTCTGATGTTATCCAAGGGAAAGGCAAACGCTGAAACACCTTGGCACCAGTGATATTGCAACCATTTCTACAGCTGAAAGAACTGGAGCAATGTGAAATGAAGTATCTTCCTCAAGAACATACCACACAGCTTTGTCTTAGAATCGAACTCACTACCTCCTGATTATGAGCCCAGTGCTCTAACCACTGAGCCATGCACCTTCACATATCTGTGTGTGTGTGTGTGTGTGTATATATCTGTATTTATCTATCTATCTATCTCTCTCTCTCTCTCTCTCTATATATATATATATATATGTGTGTGTGTGTGTGTGTGTGTCTGTATTAATAAATGTATTAAAATTATCTTCCTTTGAGAGAACTCAAATCCATGTGGTTGAGAATTAAACTCCTTACCACATAGCCATTCTTACTCATCGTAAAAATTTAGTAACAAACTACCATGAAAATATCTCCTATATAACATCTTTTTATAGAATAGAATCACACTCATCAAATCCCTGTACAGAATTATAATTCTCTAATTGTTGCATCCCTTATCAGAATGACAATTCTCCGTTAATAACATGTTCTTATCCTTTTACAGATTGCTTGATCCAATTGAAGAAGAAGTAATGTATGAGATTTCCAAGTTTTATAAGGCAAATGTAAGAATTCATCAAATTTACTTCTTCACTCCAACATGAATTTCATTGAATTTAGGCTCAGACAAGGCTCTGTGGTAAGAAGTTTGCTTCCCAACCATGCAGTCTTGAGTTCAGTTCCATTTTGCACTATCACTATCACAAGAAGGTTGACAGAGAATATAGTCTTTGTGTGTGTGGAAAATGTGCAGGAACAATAAACACTAAAAATGTGCAGACAATAGACTCCCTCAAATGCTCGGAGGGATCATTAGAAGCAGTTGATAGCTTCTATTACCTAAGACTAAGTTAGCAGTGATAGAGGAAGTTCTGATAGTGTGGTTGCTAGAATAAGAACAGGCTGAGAAAAGTTCAGAGAGTTTCTGCCTTTGTTGGTAATTAAGGGCCTCTCCCTCAGAGTGAAAGGCAGATTGTATGATGCCTGTGTATGCACAGCTATGTTACATGGCAGTGAAAAATGGGCTTCGACTATAGAGGACTTGTGAAGGCTTGAAAGAAATGAAGCTAGCATGCTCAGTTGGATAGTTAATGTCAGTGTGTATGCACGATGGAGTGTAAATGATTTAAGAGGAAAACTGAGTACAAGAGACATCAGATGTCGTGTGCAAGAGAGAAGACTGCACTGGTTTGGTTATGCGATGCGTATGAATGAGGACAGCTGTGTAAAGAAGTGCTAAAATGTAATTGTGGAATGTACCTGTAGAAGGGGTAGTACACCCAAGAAGACATGGGACAAAGTGGTGAGAAAGGATCTTCAGACACTGGGCTTCACTGAGAAAATGAAAAGGGACTGGGAGTTGTGGCAATTTGCTGTACTTGATAAGACACGTTAAGATAAGAAAACCAAAAATGTGGCACCCTAGTCGTAATACCAACTTGAACTTCTAACTTGTCTCTTGAGGTCTCTGGGTGAGACTTGGAACCGACTTGTACAAATACAAAGCAAAAGCCAAACATATACAGGGGTTGGACAAAATAATGGAAGCACCTTCAAATTTATTTTAATATTGGGTAGGATCACCTTTGGCAGTAATTACAGCTTGAATTCTACAAGGTATGGACTTGTACAAAGTTTGAATTGTTTCCAAAGGAATTTTTGTCCATTCTTCAGCTAAAACAGTCTCCAGTTCTTGTAGTGATGATGAGGGAGGATATCGACTCCTTACTTGTTTTTCTAAAATGCACCATAAATGTTCAATAATATTGAGATCTGGGGACTATGGAGGCAAGATAAGATGTTCAACTTCACTAGAATGTTCCTTGTGCCATTCAGTAATAACTTTAGCTGTGTGAATTGGTGTGTTATCATCCTGAAAGATTGCATTTCCCTCCGGAAACAGTTCTGCAACCATAGGAATTTGATCAGATAAAATGCTTAGACAGTCTTGACTATTAATTCTGCCATGAAGGGAAATCATTGGACTGGTGGATTTCCAAGATATAGCCCACCAGATCATCACAGATCCTCCTCCATATTTAACAGTTGGAAGAAGGCAGTCTGGGTCAAATGCTTCTTTTGGCTATCTCCACACATATACTCGGCCAGTGGTCAGAAATAAGGTAATGGATGACTTGTCTGAGAAAATAACTTTCTTCCACTACTCTAGGGACCATTTCTGTAGGTTTTTACTCCACTCTAAATGCTTTGCAACATTTGTTTTTGAAAGTAGTGGTTTTCTCATTGCAGCCCTCCTGTGAAATCTGGCTTTGTCAGCTTCCGGCGAACAGATTTTGTGGAAACTGGGTTCTCGAGGTGGTCATTAAGCTCTGCAGTAATTTTGGGAGCTGTACTTTTGTGATCCTTTCTAACAATTCGTGTAAGAGTTTGATGGTCCCTATCTGAAAGTTTTGGTTTCCTCCTGGAGTTTTGTTTCGACAAGGAGGTTTTTCCCTCTTTCTCAAAGGTTGTCATTACTTTCGAGACAGTACTTCTTGATACACCAAACATTTCGGCTGTTTTCATTATGCTAGCGCCTGCCACACAAACACCAACAATTTGACCACTTTGAAAGTCCGATAGATCTGTCATTTTAATAAATTTTAATTATCTTTTTCTGATGATATCTGAAAAGAAACAGCAATTTTATCAAAACATATTAAGCAACACTAATAATAAATCAAGAAACATAAAAATAAACAAGCTTTTGACGGTTTTATAGATATTTCAAAATTATGATACTATGATGCTAGGTGTTTCCATTATTTTGTCCAACCCCTGTATATATATACCCAGGCTTATTCCCCATTTTATTTTTTAGGAGTGGGTAGCCACAACAAGACACCCATCAAGCATTCCGTTCCTTTTCCCAGCTCAAAGCCAAACAGATGATGATGACGATTTGTTTTTCTTTCTAATTTTGGCACAAGGCCAGCAATTTTAGGGTTAGTTGGGTAAAGGAGTTAGTTGATTACATTGACTCCCCGCTGATATTTGATTGGTACTTTATTGACCTCAAAAGAAGATGAAAAGTAAAGTTGACGTTGGTAGTATTTGAATTCAGAAAGTAAAGAACTTGAAGAAATGCCATAAAGCATTTTGTCCAACAGGCTAAGGATTCTGACATCTGATTTAGGCACAAGGCCAGCAATTTCTTTGGGAAGGAGACTAATAGATCCCATTGATCCCAGGACTTGGCTGATGCTTCATTTTATCAACCCTTGCGGGTGGGCGAACATTTTTTTTTCTGACACTCTGATGATTTTGTCTGATCCCAGGTTTCTCACTAGACATCAAGGCTTTAAATTTTGGAGAGGAGAAACAATTGATTGCATTGACCCCCGTAGGTGACTGGAAGAAAGGTAAACTTATCTTTGGTGTGATCTGAATACAAAATGCTGGTGGACATAAACAATACCACAAGGTATTTTGACCATGATTCCATCAATTTGTGCAGTCCAGATTTTTTAAATTCACATGAGCCCAAAACATTTAGAGAAATGTAAATACAATCATCACTTGCAAGTGACTATGACTTGGTAACACATACCGTGCTATCACTAATTGTTTTCGGTGCTTATGTAGTAACAAGCATACATAGACACTCTCTCAGTCCCCCACCACTGACCCAGCTGAGCACCCTACAATGAGGAGAGAAGGTTGTTCCAGCATTTAGTACACATTACAGTAATGTGAGATGAAATGCCTGGCTCAGAGCAAAACTTACCATTTGGTTCATAACTTTATGATCATGTCTAGTCACCTTTGTCTAGTGAATGCAACACAACTAAGTATATTAACCTCACTACTTGACCATTATAGATTTTTTCTTTTTTCCTTGTCACCAAATCTTTTACTATTTATTTCTTTTGTAGTCAAAATGTGTGAGACATCGAGTGATCACACCATTTAGTGAAGGCCCTGACAGACAATACCTGGAACAACTTGCTAAAGACTTTACCAGCAGTAAACAAGTCAACCCAAAACCTCAAGCCACACCTGTGATCAAGAACAAAATTGGAAGGCGCCGTAGTCGTCATAAAAGTTTTTCCTTCAGTGAATTAAAGACTCCTGAAGCTGTACATAACAATGGATCTCCGCCAAAAGACAGTCTTGTGAATAATAATAATGATGATGATGATGATGACAATAATGCTAATAATAACAGCAACAACAGTAAATATGATAACAATAATGCTGAACATATGCAAAATGAGGTATTTTTTCAAAATGATCTTTATCTTTATCTAAATTTATTAAGCATAATATCAGTATAAATATTCAAACATTTTCTATTGCTAAAAGTGAGGTTAATAATCAGAAAAATTATTATTTTATTATTTTAGAAGTATGTCAGTCTACATGCTGGAACATTTTATCTTGTTCCTCTAATAAAGGGTTTCCTGAATAAGACCTCTTCTAAAGAATTCATTATGGTTCTTATATATTCTTTCTAAATTCACAGGCTGGTGCTTTAAATCAAAGTTTTACAGAATCTACAAGCTGTCAGAAGCCAGTAGTTATTCGTGACAAAGACAATCCTTGGAGCTTAATTTTGTCACCTGTGAAAGTTCCTGACAAAAGTCAAACAGGCTCTACTCGAACTCCTCCACAACCTCTACCACATTCGCCACCACAAACTGTGATAAGTCTGACCAACATCATGGCGGAACAACAAAGTCAATTGCCGCAGCAAAAGTAATTACAATCTCTTACATCACATTATGTTTTAAGGATGAGTGTTTGTTTGTTTGCGAGGTGGGGTTGTTTGTTTTGCTTTTTTCATTTAGTCTGAAGTCTAACTGAGTATCTTTGCTTTATTGGTTAAAGAATCATATTTGGATAGAGTAAACAAATGGGAGTGATGAATATCTCTGATATATTGGTCAAGGTATCACTCCTAGAATATTGGTTTAATAGGAAGAATTAGTGTTTATGGTTTATTACTCAGAGCATCACATCAGGCATATTCAATAAGCAGGAGCATCTATGGTGCATTAGTCAATTAGTTAGAATATCACTTGGAATGTTTGACAAATGAGAGTGACTAATTATAGTTTCTTCGTGAGAGTAGTACACTTGGAATATTAATCAAATGAGAACATTTATAACTTAGTAATCAATCAGAGATTTCAATTTCACATTTTGAATATTTGCTAGATTAGAGTGGGAGTATCTCTGGATGAAGAGCCCTAACATTTTGGTTAAGACCCCTCTTTAGATAATAATAAGATTCCAGAATAAGCTCTTCTCAAGGTACACAAAACTTGGAGGTTTATTCTTTTATTCTTTTACTTGTTTCAATCATTTAACTGTGACCATCCTGGAGCTCTGCTTTGAAGAGTTTTAGTTGAACAAATCAACCCCAGGATTTATTTCTTAAGCCTAGTACTTATTCTATCGGTCTCCTTTGCTGAAATGGTAAGTTACAGGGATGTAAACACAACACCACTGATTGTCAAGTGGTGATGAGGGAGAAACAGACATAAAGACACATGTACACAAGTATATATATATATATATATATATACACACATATATATATATAAATATCCGAGTTTGTATGATTGTGTATAGAATAATATATTAATCATTGAAATTCCAACTTAGTCTGATTTTCACGTTTTATTATTTAATAAAACATGAAAATCAGACTAAGTTAGAATTTCATTGATTAATATATATATATATGTACGATGGGCTTCTTTCAGTTTCCTATTTCTTTATTGCCCACAAGGGGCTAAACATAGAGGGGACAAACAAGGACAGACAAAGGGATTAAGTCGATTACATCAACTCCAGTGTGTAACTGGTACTTAATTTATCGACCCCGAAAGGATGAAAGGCAAAGTCGACCTCGGCGGAATTTGAACTCAGAACGTAACAGCAGACGAAATATCGCTAGGCATTTCGCCCGACGTGCTAATGTTTCTGCCAGCTCGCCACCTTCTTTCAGTTTCCGTCTAACAGATCCACTCACAAGGCTTTGGTCAGCCCACGACTATAATAGAAGACACTTGCCCCAGGTGAAACTGGAACCACACAGCCATGTCCATATATATTTTTTACAAAATGAAATAGGAAGTTCTGATGCTGATGTTGATATTAATTAAAGGCATAAGTAATGTAAAAGAAATAAAAAGTTAGATACAATAATACTTTGGCAAGTCTTAGTATTGATTTGAGTATTGTTTGCATATACTAGCTTCATTTTTCTCTAGTCTGTGTGTGTTGATAATGTTTGATATTGCTTCATTATTTTTAGGGAGGTAAAGAGTCGGTGCCAGAATCTAAAAGCAGCAAAGTCTGGAAGCCATGAAAATAATAAAAATACTTTCAGGTAAGAATTTCAAATTTTAGTGCTGGAATTATGTATATAAATCATATAAATATGTGAACTGACTCCAAACTGTCTATGATGTTTGATATAAACATGTGGACTAATACATTAATGTATGACAGATCGTATAAACATGTTGCATTTCTGAAATATAAATTTAGACTGACATAATATAGCTGATATATCATATAAACATGTGTGGTAATGTAGTGTTGTGTTGCATATATCATAAAAACATGTGAACTGACATATAAACATGTGGGCTGATTTACAGAACAGTGTTTATGTCACCATACACAAAATTAATGGAACACTATCTGAATTGTTTACTTTTTAACTTCCTGTTTTAAAGAAAGTCTGTATCATAGAATAAATTTGTTGTACGACACAAGCTTCCATCGAAATTTCATGTTAGTTTATGTTACAAACACCTGATTAATAATGTCGATTATTTTAGTTAATTATTCAATATTTTAAAAAGTAATTGAAACAAAGGCAGTATATTTCAACAGAAATATGGTAACAAAAGGATTAAGTTTAAAAATTAAAGTTTCTATTGGTTCCAATCCACTACTGTATACTCATCCAGAAAAAAAACACACACCTGATGACATTCATAGAACAGACCAACTAAAGCATGATATCAGTATAAATATTCAAGCATTTTATATTGCTAAAGATGAGGTTAATAATCAGAAAAAATATTTTATTATTTTAACTCTTTGATAGGGAAATAGCTAAAACTAAAAATTGCCTAAAGATCCATAATGATTTTAGCATACATGTTTGTATGATTACAGCTTATATAGTAGTATGTCAGTCCACATGCTGGAACATTTTATTTTGTTCCCCTGTAATAAAAGGTTTCCTGAATAAGACCTCTTCTTAAGAATTCATTATCATTCTTATATATTTTTTTCTAAATTCACAGGCTGGTGCTTTAAACCAAAGTTTTACAGAATCTATATACTCATTCTTCACTTCAGCTTTATTATTATTCTTATTTTAGTGTCTTTTGTCTGTAATTTCCTATCCTGTTTAGTCCATGGACTAAACAGGACAGGAGACACATAGGATGGAGAGCCACCCAAGAGGTCACAGGATGGGTGATGAAAGATTTCAGACAAAGTACACTAAAACACGAATAACAAGAGCACACAGAGAGTGCAAACCTCTGCCAAGGCAACACCAATGTCCTCTCAACAATTAGCCAGAAATGATTTTTAAAATGAGAATATCTAAAATCATCTCGACTGCTCTCACAAACGAGAATACTAAAAATGAACCTGACTGCTCTCAAAAATTAAGTAAAAAAACAGGAAAAATAATCCAGAATCCTTGTCCAGTGCCGGATCGATCGCAAAATCTGATCAGTTTGTACTAGTTCCATCCGAATCCATCCAGCGGTTCTTGTGATATCTTGTCCATGGACAAACAAACAAACGAACAAACACAACTGAAAACAATACCTTCACCTTAGTGAAGGCGAAGGTAATAATAAAGCTGAAGTGGTTAATCGGCAGAGAAAAAAGACCATCCTGAAATATAGCAATACTTGAAGACTGTCATGTATTTAATGAAAGAAAAGCTATTCCCCATGTATACAAGTATGTGTATGTGTGTGTGTGTGCATGCATGTATTACAGTTAAAAAGTAAACAGTTCAGATAGTGTTCCATTAATTTTGTGTATGGTGACATAAACACTGTTCTGTAAATCAGCCCACATGTTTATATGTCAGTAACACTAGTGTGTCAGTTCACATGTTTTATGATATATGCTACATGACACTGCATTACCAAACGTGTTTATATGATATATCAGCTATACTGTGTTTAAATATTTATATATCAGAAACACAGCATGTTTAAATGGTGACAATGATATATATATATATATGTGTGTGTGTGAGAAAGTTGGTGTGTGAAAGCACGTGGTTGGATGCATAAAATTCAAAATCAAATCTGACTTTACTTGTACCTCAGAAAACCTTATTTATGTCATAAAATGCTCGGGCTGCCACAAAAACTACATAGGGTCCACAGGATTATCGCTCACACACGGATGCACTCTGCATCGACAGCAGATTGCATTCCCAGAATACAGAATGATACCCCTTAGTGAACATATTGAAAAATGTGCAAAA
>NC_069004.1:17182207-17184696 GCF_001194135.2 Octopus bimaculoides
AGTATATATTTAAAACATTATGTTAGAAAAATGTTATAAAATTTTGAGTATAGAAACATTGTATTTGGAGAAAAAGCCAGTTTCATATTGACTTTCCTGCTAATGGACTGATTATATCCACAAGGAAGTGGCTCAGTGGATGACATGTTGAACCTCTACAGCTCACTATAGCTCTTAATGGAATATCATCCTTGTGAATCTTAGGGAGACCGTACATGTGTGGTAGTTTACTGTAGTGTTGAGTCAGTTGTCTGTACTTCATTGGTGTGAAGTGATCCTTGTTCTTGATCAAGATCTGTGACAACTTCCTCTCTATTTTCAAAGTTGGGTCTTTCTTTTCTTTGCTGTAGCTACCATCACTTATAAGACTTGCCAATTTTTCGGAGTAGTCAGACTTGTTCATCACCACTGTAGCATTTCCCTTGTCCGCCAGAAGTATTACGATGGAATTGTCACTCTGTTGTCTTTTGATAGCGAACATTTCTTCCTTGGTGATGTTTGGTTTGGGAAGTTTCACTTTTTCTAGTACTTGTCTCACTTTCCACCTTAGTTCATCTCCCTGGGCTTTTGGTATCTTTATGGCCATCTCTTCAGTAGGGGCTATTATGTCCAAGTATGAATGCGCTTGATGGTTGTTGCAAAGTTGAGACCTTTGTTCAGTACTGCTTCTTCAGAACTTTCTAGGTGTCAGCTACTTACATTAATTACTGCTTCAAAGGTGGGTGACAGATTTCAGTCTTCATTCTCTGACTTTTGAGTTTCATAAACTTCTTAATCTGGCGTGTCTTCACCACTTGAAATTCTTTCATGTATGACTTTTCTAGAAGACTACTTTCTCTGTTAACCTTCCTGTAATACCACTGCACCTCTTATGTATCCATAACCTGCACTGGGTATACTCATTGCTGACCCTCACCTTACTGACAGCATCCCTGTACATGGCTTGTACAACCCTCACCAACCACTCATCTACCCCTAGCTTCCATATTGCCCACCAGATAAGTCTCCATGTCAACAAAAGCCAAATACAGAGGTTTATTATTAGTTAGATGTTTCTCCTAAAGTTGCTTCACCAGGAAGATAGCATCAGTAGTGCTTCTTCCTGGCATAGAACCAAACTGCATCTCATCTAGATTAATTCTCTTCCTAATTAATTGAGCTATGACCCTTTCTGTAACTTTCATCACCTAGTCCAGCAATTTGATACCTCTGTAATTATTTCTGACTAAGACGTCACCTTTACATTTGTAGCAGTTGACTATAATGCTGTTACATCAGTCGTTGAGAATGATTCCCTTCTGGTCAACCTGATTAATAGTACAGGTGACTAAGCCACGTCCTACTCTGCCAGATATTTTAAGCATCTCAGTAGTGATTCCTGATGAGCCAGGGACTTTCCTTATCTTCATATTCTTAATCTACCAAGCTACTGTTGATCTGGATAGTTGATCCTTCTGTTGGGTCTACATTAAGCAGACACTCCTTCTCTCATGCATTCTCTACATTTAGCAGTGGCATTTCCAAGCCTCTTTCTTTGCAGAATCACGAACTGCAAGTGAACCATCATCCATGCACACACACACAGCAATCCAAAACACCTCAAACCTCTCTGGTCCTTGTGCTACAGAACATTGGCAAACTTCTTCCTTTCTGCTTCTCCTGTGGCTAAGTATACCTGTCTCCTAGCTTCCCTTCTAGCTACCTGATTTAGTTTTCTGCTACCACCACCCTTCCAGCCCTGTTTCTTTGCTTTAATGGCATTGTCATCTACTCTGTTCCATCACCATGTCACCCTAGTCTGGTTGGGACTTTGCACCAGCCACAAATTTGGGTTGTGGCTCTCAGTAAGTTGTCTCTTAGGAACCTCCAGTTGTCTTCTGTGTTACATGTCTATAAATCCTCTTCCTTCTTGTGAAATGCTTCAATTAGGACATCTCCAAATCTCTGACTATTCAAAGAATCCTTAAGCTTCGAAATCCTTCTTTTCCAGACTGCTCTACTTGGAATCCTTTTAACCTGCAGTCTGAAATCACTATTGACTAACCTATGCTAAGAGGTACATTCTTTACTAGGAAAGGTCTGTGCATTTATGAGCAACCATGCATCTCGCTTTCTGGTGAGAATGTGGTCAATCTGGCTAACATGGACACCAGATTGATAGGTTATCAGGTGACTGGCAGGCTTTCCAAATCTGGTGTTGAAGATCATAAGGTTTTATTTTGTATCACAGAGCTCCAGTAGCCTTGTTCCCTCCTCATTGCTGGAACTAACTTCATGGCCACCATGCACAATGTGGAAGACACCCAAGTGCTACTCAACATTTCCATTGAAGTCACCAATCATGTATACACACACACACACACACGCACGCACACACACACACACACACACACACACACACACACACACACCAGAAACGTTAGCACGCCGGGCGAAATGCTTAACGGTATTTCGTCTGCCGCTACGTTCTGAGGTCGACTTTGCCTTTC
>NC_069004.1:17184706-17188181 GCF_001194135.2 Octopus bimaculoides
AGTTCAAATTCCGCCGAGGTTTGACTTTGCCTTTCATCCTTTCGGGGTCGATTAAATAAGTACCAGTTACGCACTGGGGTCGGTATTATCGACTTAATCCGTTTGTCTGTCCTTGTTTGTCCCCTCTGTGTGTAGCCCCTTGTGGGTAGTAAAGAAATAACACACCACACATATTTACTTATGTATATTTATTTTTTTATTGTAGTTGGGGCTTAACAAGTTGTAGAAAACAGAAACTTTCAGAGGGATCTAGCACAATGGAAGCTACATCTCCCACCAGTCCTCCTCCTCCTCCAGTAATTAGTCCCTGGCAGATAAAGAAAAATCAAGTCAAACCTGATACTAATCTTCAACTGACTGACATTGTGAAAGACGAGCTAGAGAAATCACAGAACCTTTCCAGAACCCGTAATAAAACCCTCCATTACATTCAGGTAAATATTTCTGTTACCTTTCATTTATTAATTTGGCCAAAGTCAGTTTCAAGTCTAAAGAATTGGTACAGCCATATTTGTAAAATAAAGAATTGTTTGTGTGCCATGAAGCACAACGAGCAAGGTTTCCTTCATATTTTTAGAAGTTGCTGCAAACAAAAGCTTGTGTTTTATCTTTTACTTGTTTCAGTCATTAGACTGTAGCCATGCTGGAGCACTACCTTGAAGAATTTTTAGTTGTACAAATTGATCTTAGTATTCTTATAAGCCTTGTACTTATTCTATCACTCTCTAAGTTACAGGGACATATACAAACCAACACTGATTGTCAAGCAGTGATTGGGGATAAACAAAGACACACACACACACACACACACACACACACTCACATACAATAGGCTTCTTTCTGTTTCCGTCTATCAAATCCATTCACAAGGCTTTGGTTGGCCCAAGCTATAGTAGAAGACGCTTTCCCAAGGTACCATGCAGGGAAACTGAACCTGGAACCATGTACTTGGGAAACAAACTTCTTACCACACAGCCCCATGTAAATTATTTGACAAATGTTGATGTGCACTGAAACATCATCATCATTTAATGTCTGCTTTTCCATTCTTGCATGGGAGTAAGACAGAATTTGTTGAGGCAGATTTTCTACAACCAGATGCCCTTCTTGTTGCTAACCTTCACCTGTTTCCAAGTAAGGTAATATTTCCCTGTGGCCAGACATGTTTTCTACAGAAGATTAGAAATGAACGTCAATTGTAGGACAGTGACTGATCATTTATAATTATCACATGATGCCATGACAAGGGTACACACAAATAGAAACACATGCACAATGTGTATGTATTGCCCCGGGATTGGCTCTTGTGCGGGTGGTACAATAAAATACACCATTTTGAGCATGGTCGTTTGCCAGTACCGCCTGACTGGCCTTCGTGCGGGTGACACGTAAAAGCACCCACTACACTCTCTGAGTGGTTGGCGTTAGGAAGGGCATCCAGCTGTAGAAACTCTGCCAAATCAGATTGGAGCCTGGTGTAGCCATCTGGTTTCACCAGTCCTCAGTCAAATCGTCCAACCCATGCTAGCATGGAAAGCGGACGTTAAACGATGATGATGATGATGAAGATATATATATATATATATATATATATATATATATATATATATATATATATAAGAGGGAACAGTGAAAATGTCTGTGAAGAAATGAGAATTTTATTGAAAGACTAAATCAAATAAAAACCTGATAAGCAATGTTCTTTCTCATTTTTAGAAGTTGATGCACACAAAATCATATGTTGCCTCAGACAAATATGCAAATGCATGTAAACACTCATTGTAATTCTTTCAAGAGAATTCTCATTTCTTCAAAGAAAGGTCATTCTTCAGACATTACAACTCACTATTCTTCATGGCATAAAAGCCCAGCTTATTTTTCAAATTTTATCAGCTTTTATCAGCACATTGAAAATAATGATTTATTTTATCAGTTGGCAGATATAAGCACCAATCAGCAAACTATTTGTTAAAATTATAAGCAAAGGCCAATGGCTTGTTTAGGCTCAAAGGCCTGGGTATGTCTGGTGAGACATGATATGCTGAAACGACTGTGTTCCAGAATCCCTTGCACCAAGAAACAGAGCATGTTACAAACACACTGTCGTCATAAAAGGGAGAACTTTTTCTCCTATGACATATACAATAGTCAGTTGTATATCTTGTGCTTGAATCTGCTTGGACATATTAAGAATAAATATGCAATTATTATTTTTTTAATATTGTTTTTTACTTTTGTTTTCATTTCATGCTTATGCAGACCATTGCTGTTTTCCTGGGACTTTTGTTCTTTCAATTTTACTGTAATTGGTAACTCTTTTGATACCAACTCACTTGCGACTGCCTCTGGTCCTTATTTAAAAATATTCATATTCAAATTAAATCTTCATATAGTTTTATGTAAGAATTTTTTACTAGGTTCCAAACATAGAAGTTTACTAAACTAATCCAAATTCATTCCCCAAATTAATTGAAATATACAGTCCAATCCATGCCAGCATTGAAAATGGACATTAAATGGAGAGGAAGAGGAGAAACAGAATGATGATGGTGGTGGTGGTGGTGGCGGCAGCACCTTCTTTCATTTTCCATCAACCAAATCCACTCACAAGTCTTTGGTCAACTTAAAGTTACAATGGAAGACACTTGCCCAGGGTGCCATGCAGTGGGACTGAACCCAAGACTTCATGATTGGGAAGCAAACTTCTCAACCACACATCCACATCTGCACCAAGGATGCTTTATACTGAATGTATAATTATTAATTAATAATCCATTCAGTGTAATAAATGTTATTAACTTAGCAATTATATAAAAAAAAAAAGCCCTTTTATGTGTATATTAGTTTCTGTTGTCCACTAGTTGTAAAACATGTGTGAACATACAGATGCACCCTGCATAGAAGAGGGTGCAGTGAAGATGAGTGTTGACATTTCAGGCAAAGCTGTTCTGGAAAGAAATGTAAATTATATTGGAATGCTGTAGATCAAATAAAACGTGTCTGTGTGCCATGAAGCAAGATAAACAATGTTCCTTCTGATATTTAGTAGTTGGTGCTCACGAAACCTTATCTAAGAAGTTCTGTAAAATAAAGGATAATAACTGCTGCCCTTTCTGACCCAATGATAAAAATAAATAAATCTAAATTCTCTCCTACCCTTCTGAACCTTTATAGATTTCGATTTTGGAGTTATTCCCCCTGTCTTTGAAAACACTTAATCACTAATGCTATCAAGGTCTTTTTTTCTTTATATTTTTGTTGGATCTATTTTAAAACGGGGGCCACATTTTTCATTAATGTTTTACGTAGTGTTTTTGGTACGGAAAGACTTTCAAACTTCGTATACTTATCTATTTTGTGTTATAGAACAGAAAAATATTTTTGTATTCGAATTTATTTCATGTAAAAAATTGTCTTATTTCGATAATTTCAACCAATCACTGACAAGTATTCAGTTGTTTACATTTACCCCTTT
>NC_069004.1:17188244-17201034 GCF_001194135.2 Octopus bimaculoides
AGGGTTAGAGTTAGGGTTAGGGTTAGGGTTAATTGTTTCAGAATCGTTTGTTTATGTAGTCGGCACTTAATGTATATCGGCTGAATGGACGTCAGTGATTGGTTGAAATTACAGAAATACGACAACTTTAACATGGAATAATTTATGGATTTCTTTTTTTTTTTAAGAAGACTAAGAGAAAAAGATGTTTTATATGACACATTCTACCAGTGTTCCAAGTTTCAAAGTGTTTCGTTAATGAAAAATGTGGCCCCCATTTTAAAAAAGATCCTTTTTGTTTTCTTACTTGTTTCCTTTGTTTTCTACTTGTTTCAGTCATTGGACTGCAGCCATGCTGGGGCACCACTTTGCAGGGTTAAGTTGAACAATTCTATATCAAGCACTTAATTTTTTTTAAGTCTGATATTTAGTTGTGTTTCTTTCTATTCTTATTTTGAATCCTACCAAGGTGGCCTCAGTTATATAAGTACCCAGCAAGAAATGGTGGTTGGTTCTAATAATAGACTGTATCCATTCTTCTAAAATGTGAGTGTGTACATGCAGAAAATTAATGTATGTTGGATTTGTCTATTTTGCAGATTGAAGAGAAAGCAATAACAGACCTCATGGCATACTACATAGACCAGGTATCTTTTGACGAAACCATCAGCATCGAGAGGGAATATGTCCATATAGAACAGCCATTGTGGAATGTAAACCGCAAACTCTGATATAACGAGACTCTTCTTTCCTGCCCTCCTCACTCATAGCTATTAGCTGTGAGAAATATAAACTACATGTGTGTGTGTACGTATGTATGTGTGTGTATTGACAAACCATGTGTGCAATGACAAAATAAGACAACCTCAATATTGTTGGTAATTGAAGACTAAATTTATTAAATGACGCAAGTAAGCATTCTACATCTGTGTCATTTTATATATATGATGTTATATTAGCTATAATCAACACTAATCCTTCATGACAAAGTATAGTAGGGATATCAACTTCAAAATGAACCTGGATCAAGTAAAGTGTATAAAAGTGCAACATATGCTTTTCATTTTTACTTATGAGATGAGTTGCTGCCATTAAATTAGCTAAAGGCTTAGCAAAAATGTTAATGACTATATATATATTTATTTATGTGTGTGTATGTGTAAATAAGACAACCTCAATATTGTTGGTAATTGAAGACTAAATTTATTAAATATATGTATAGTGCCAGTGGAGCGCTAACAGCACCGTCCGAGCGTGATCCAGAGTGACTGTCTGGCTTCCGTGCCAGTGGCACATAAAAAGCACCATTTGAGCATGATTGTTACCAGCGTCGCGTTACTGGCACTTGTACTGGTGGCATGTGAAAAATCATTCAAGCGAGGTCGTTGCCAGTGCCACTGGACTGGCTCCTGTGCAGGTGGCACGTAAAAAAACACCATTTGAGTGTGGCCGTTGCCAGTACCGACTGACTGATTCTCGTGCCGGTGGCACGTAAAAGCACCCACTACACTCTCAGAGTGGTTGGTGTTAGGAAGGGCATCCAGCTGTAGAAACTCTGCCAGATCAGATTGGCGTCTGGTGCAGCCATCTGGTTTGCCAGTCCTCTGTCAAATCGTCCAACGATGATGATGATGTTGATGTATATATGAGATTAAATAAATGACAAGAGAACAGGAATTATGTAATCATCTTCGTTAGCTTACAACTGTTTCTGCATTTTATAGCAGAAACAGCTGTAAGCTGATGAAGCTGTTCTTTTGTCATTTATTCAATTTCATATTACACACTGGACTTGCATTACACTTCATTTTGAAGCATATGTATATTGAGTTCTAACACTAGATTATTAATATTGCTATACCTAAGTAAAACCTTAAAACATATTTTTTCCTATAGTTTCAGCTGAGAGCTGCGGCCATGCTGATGCACCACCGTTTACATATTTATATATATATGTATATATAATATATGTATGTAACTCTTTAGACTAATGGGTATACATCAATTGGTGTGTTGAGTAAAGCATGTTCACAGTTTGTATTGCCTGGGGTCATCCACGGTTGGGGTATATATCTGCTGAATCTACATCAGGAAGTCCACAGTGTTAGCTGAGATAATGATAACTGATGAAGGAAGCAGAGGATAGATTTAGCAGGAGCCTTTATTCAGTTCAATGATTGTTTTGACTCATCCTGAAACTGTCTGTTATGGGTTGGATTTTGTGCATCTAATTGTGTTGCATCAATCTATGCAGTTTGTATCTCATCAGGTATATTTAGCGGGACATCCCCTTCTTTATGTATTCATATGCATATACATAGGAGAAATTACAATAAACACAAGTCTGTATCATTTGTTCCTGTGTACATGTGACCATTGTGGTTGTTTGAAGCTCTGCATTGGATATTCTAAATGCAATTTGATGTTTAACCACAATGGACCTTTCTAACTAAATTCAATAAAGTGTTCCCCAGTGATCCGTTGTGGTTAAGTATCTTGAAACATCAAATGCAGAGTTCCAAACAACACAAGGGTGAAATGTATGTAGGAATAGATTATATAAGCTTGTGCTTATTATAATTTCTTCTACATTTGCTCTGTATGTCACAACTAGCATACTGCTAAGTATGTTAGTAGCTTAACCACTATACTGGAAGCAGACTGGATGATGGTAATCTACATGGAGCTCTAAACTTAATGGTAACTGTCTTACATCTATTTCTACACACAAGATACACTATGTATATACATAGACGTGTGTGTATATTTTGCCAAAGAATTGTTTTAAAATGTACTACTTTTATTATGTTTTAAATTTACCTTCCACCATACAGATGTAACATTTGCCCTTAATATCTAAGGAAAGCGTTTGAAATAGCATCTGATTTAATCCTCCATTCTCATTAAATGTTGAATCTAACATGGCAAAATTTTCTTAGACTTTATAAATAAACAATTCCCTGTTAACCAGCATTACAAAACAAAATTTTTACAGAAATGACATAAAGGAAGTTATTGTTGCATTGTCAATAGGAAAAACTAAACGACATGTAACAGAACTAAATCAACAAAAGTAAATTGCACACTCTTTAAGCTTGTCATGAAATACTAAAGCAATGATATATGGATCAAAGATTTCTTCTGAAAAAATTAAACCCAGAGACAGAGCATAAAAATTACACTGAAACACTGATGGATACATTTAAAATATGATAATGTCACAGTACAGAAAAATAGAAAAATATTTTTTCTTCAGTAATTAACAATTTCTGTAAGTATTTAAATATCTTAAGAAGGTAATTCATCTTGATTAATGAATAAGTAAAAACAGAATTACTATACTCCCTTACACTGTTTTCTTGATGCAGCTGCAGGCAGAAGTTGATATCCCTATTTTACTTTGAATTGTTAGTGCTAAAACCATTCTTGGTTGTTCATTTGATGACTGCTGCCAGAAGACACCTCTTCTGCTGTATGAGACTACAATTAATGTTGACCATAATTATTATAACAAAATAAATATATCACCTTTCTATACATAATTGAGTTCACTTGTTTATGACAATACATTATATATGTATATATATATATATTATATATATATATATATATATTTTATATATATATATATATATATATATATATATATATATATATATATATATATATATATATATATATATATATACATACATGCATACATACATACACACACATTATATATATATATATATATATATATATATATACGAATTTGTGTGTCTGTGTGTAAACAATAAAACTACTTGTTTTAATTGTAAATGTTACTTGTGGTTGAGTGTTTGCCTAAGTATGTGTCTTTGCGTACACACATTACTGTATATGTATGTGTACTCGTGGTTGTTTATATATTTCTTCCCCCTTGTACACTCTTACAAACCCCCACCCACACACCCTTCTAGCGTCTCTGTCCCCAATCACTACTACTCACTTTGTACCCTGAAGTGCTACCTGAATACCTCATCACCACTACATTTCTCTTTGGAGATATTACGGATTCATTCTCACTCTCTCCCTTAAATATGAGTAACCTGATATACCTCCTCCTCTTCAACAAGCTCTAGCTCTACCCTAACCTCTCTTCTCTTACACTTTAACCCCCATAAGGATGCACTCCCACCCCCCTTCTCAGGATTTGCAGACTTGCAAGCTGCATGGTGGGTGATCTCAACAGTGTTGGTGACATGAAAGAAGGACCCAGTACGTACTGTAAAGTGGTTGGTGTTAGGAAGGGCTTCCAGTTGTAGAAATCATAGCAAGACAAACACTGGAACATGGTGTAGTCTTTAGACC
The DNA here is from genome assembly GCF_001194135.2 of Octopus bimaculoides. Classification (NCBI taxonomy): domain Eukaryota; kingdom Metazoa; phylum Mollusca; class Cephalopoda; order Octopoda; family Octopodidae; genus Octopus; species Octopus bimaculoides. The sequence goes on from NC_069004.1 coordinate 17,192,556, forward strand.
CATGGGATCCTTGTCAAACTGTCCAGAATGGAACATGGATGTTAAATGATAAAGATGATGATGATGATGATGATAACTGTATTTGCTGGCATATAAGATACACTTTTTATTTTTATTTTTAAATGTATTCAAAAATGTCCTTGCATCTAACATGACCATTTTACAGATTGGAAACCAAGCATCATAGGCTACAAATCTGGGTGAGCATAAGTCTGCAAGGTACAATAACTGTTACTTCTAATAATATATCAAAAGCAAGCAAATATATATCATAGTCTGTTAGCACAGACTTACAAAAAATTGCTTATATTACATCAGCTGTTATGTGGGGGAAGCCACATCATCTCATTGTACCTCCTTTCAGCATACATAACTCACACCTGCATAATTTAATGGCTTCATTGCCTTAATCTTTTACTCGTTTCAGTCATTAGACTGTGACCATGCTGGGGCACCACCTTGAAGAAGCTTAGTTGAACGAATCAACCCCAGTACTTTTTTTCTTAAGCCTGGTACTTATTCTGTCAGTCTCTTTTGCCAAACTGCTAGGTTACGGGGACGTAAACACACACCAACACTGTTTGTCAAGCAGTGATAGGCGGGGGGGGGGGAACTCAGACACAAAGACACACACGACAGACTTCTTTCAGTTTCTGTCTACCAAATCCACTCTAAAGATTCAAGGCTATTGTGCAAGACACTTACTTGCCCAGGTGTTATGCAGTGGGACTGGCCCCAGAACCATGTGGTTGAGAAGCAAACTGCCATACAACCACACCTAAGAAACAATTTTTTAATTTTCTGAATTAAAAATTCTCCTAGAAAGCTAAAAAGCCATGAGTGGATGGCAACAAAACCATAGTGATAATGTGACAACCCTGATATCCAATCATGGTTACACAAAATATTGCAGCCAGAAATACAATTTTTACAGCCTGTTTGGCAATTCTCTTGACCAAAATATGAACAACTATGCAAGTGATCTGAAAGAAGTTAAACTTGAAATATGGTAATCATATAATGTAGTTTACTCTTTTACCTGTTTCAGTCATTTGACTGTGGCCATGCTGAAGCACCTCCTTTAGTCGAGCAAAGCAACCCCAGGACTTATTCTTTGGAAGCCTAGTACTTATTCTATCGGTCTCTTTTGCCAAACCGCTAAGTTATGGGGACCTAGACACACCAGCATCGGTTGTCAAGCAATGTTGGGGGGACAAACACAGACACACATACAAACACACGCACATACATATATAAATAAATATATACGACGGGCTTCTTTCAGTTTCTGTCTACCAAATCCACTCACAAGGCTTTGGTCGGCCTGAGGCTACAGTAGAAGACACTTGCCCAAGGTGCCACGCAGTGGGACTGAACCCAGGACCATGTGGTTTGTAAGCAAGCTACTTACCACACAGCCACTCCTATGATAAATTTATTGTTTCATACTTTATTCCAACACACTATCAAAATAAGTCATATATTTTCCCCTAACAAAACCAATTCAAAATATCTTTCGGTATGTGTATGATGAAACATACTAAATTTGTCTTTTTCCACAAAATATACTTGTAAAATATGAGTGCATCTTATTCATTAGCATTTGTTTTTGTCTGTATGTTTGTGTGTGTATGCATGCATACATTTGTTTGTGGCTATTTATATGTAGATCTGTTTATTGTTGTGCTAAATTAAGTTTAAGCAACATCTTCTCGTCTCTCTTTCCATATTTTATTTCATTTTTGTTCCTGATGAAGGACAGGTGTCTGAATCATTGAATTTTCCTCTCTTCTTTTCTGCGTAAAAATTATTTTGCATGTATTCTTGTTTGTTGTCTTTTATTTCTGAAACATTTTTTCAGATATGTTTATTTACTTATATGTTTGTGCATATTTTTATATATGTATAGGTGCAAGCATGGCTGTGTGATTAAGAAGTTTGCTTTGAGTTCAATTACATGATATTTGAGTTCAATTGCATGATATTCAGCAAGTGTCATCTACAACAGCTTCTTGCTGAGAAATGTCTTGTGAATGAAATTTGGTTGATGAAAATTCAATTCTGTGACAGGAAGAGCATCATGCTTTAAAATTCAACATGAAATTGTTCCCAATCAACACATACAAACACAAGAAAACAGTCATTGAATGAATGAAAGAATAATTGCCAATATTGTCAGAGTATAGGAGAAAATACTTTGTGATATTTTGTTCTGATTCTTTATGCTCTGAGTTCAAATTCTATTAAGGTCAACTTTGATGTTCATCCCTTCAGGGTTGATAAAATAAAGTAGCAGTCTCAAGCAGTGGATTGGAAGGATTGTTTGAATGTGGGATGAGATGCCTAGTGGTATTTTGTCCAGCTTTTTGTGTTCTGAGTTCTTGGTTGGTAAAGTTACTCCTTCATCTGGTCCTTGGGTGCTTCAAGTAGAGTCTAATGCAAGCGTTCAGCCCATGTCTCCAATTTGGGGATAACATGCTCCTACCAGTCTCACAGAACCACCAGAATAACAGGGATACAATTGTTACCCTCCCCCACCTAACTATAGCTGTAAAAAAAATATTAAAAAAAAAAGACTCAAACAGGTACAGGTGTGACTGTGGTAAGAAGTTTGCATTCTAGCCATGCAGTCTTGGATTCAGTCCCACTGCATAGCACCCTGGGTAAGTATCTTCTACTATAGCCCTGAACTGACCAAAGTGACCCAAACCTTGTGAGTAGATTTGGTGGGCAAAAGCTGAAAGAAGCTGGTTTTTTGTGTGTGTATGTATGCATATACTATGTTTGTGTTTGTCCTTCATCACCAATGTTGGTTTCATTTTGTCCCCATAGCTTAGCAGTTTGGCAAAAGGGACTGATAGCATAAGTACCAGGTTTAAAAAAGTAAGTGCTGGGGTTGATTCATTCAAATAAAAATTTGGCAAGGCAGTGCCTTGTATATATAGATCTGCTGAGCGAGACATGTCGCACGATTTGCAAACAACAGATTGGACTGTGCAGATAGAGAGTGGTAGCCAAGAGATTGGAAAAGGCAACTGAGAAGGGGTCTCTACAGTGATAGGAAGACAAATTAGTAAAATAATTTGGGCCAAGATGGCTGAGAATGGTGCGATCAAGAAAGAATTGGAAACACATTGTGACCAATAATGTATAAGAACTTCTGATAGTTTAGTCAATACAGGTGAAAAATCCTTTAATCTTTTACTTGTTTCAATCCCTTCGCTGAAACTGTTCGCCTTGTGCCTAAATTTGAAACCAGCATTATACAGACTTCAGTATTATATATACATCAATATTATACATGCATCAGTATTATATATCTGTCAACTACTAACTGGAATAAATTAAAACTCATTAAAATTAAATATTTCCAGAAAGGAAATCAAAGAGGTCAGTGGTGGGAGGAGGGGTTTAAATTGAAATTCATTATTTCAGTCATTCGTCTATGGCCATGCTGGGGCACTGCTTTGAAAGGTTTAGCTCAACAAATCAACCCCAGGAATACTTACTTTTAAGCCTGATACTTATTCAAGTGGTTTCGTTTTGCCAAACTACTAGATTACAGAGAGGTAAACAAACCAACTTTGGTTGTCAAGCAGTGATGGGACACAAACTCAAAGGTACACAGTTGTTTACATATCCAAGGTGAACATAAAATCTGGAGACAGGTGAAAATGCTTATTTTCAATAATTCTATTCAACAACATCAATGAATAACACTTTCAACAATGGGTTTATCCAAGACACTGTGTGTTTTATCTTTCATCTTTTTACTTGTTTCAGTCATTAGACTGTGGCCAAGCTGGGGCACCACCTTAAAGAATGTTTAGTCGAATGAACTGACCCCAGAACTTATTCTCTTCTTTAAGCTTGATACTTTTATTTGTCACTTTTGCCAATTTGCTAAGTTACAGGAAACACACCAGCACTGGTTGTCAAGTAGTGGTGGGGGACAAACACACACACATACATATGTATGTATATACAACATGCTTCTTTCAGTGGTGTCTGTCTACCAAATCCACTCACAAGGCTTTAGTCAGCTCAAGACAATTACCCAAAGTTTCATGAAGTGGGACTGAATTAGGAACCATGTGATTGGGAATCAAGCTTGTTACCATACAGTCACATCCTAGAAGAGAGGAAAGTTCTAGAAAGTCAGGAGGCATGAGATGAATATATTTATTTCACCAGTTGATATCCATAAGATTATGATCTCCATTACACTCCTCTGTATTGGTTTACTCTGTGGTTTATAACCTGGTCCACTGGAGAAGCTTTTTTGTGATTACCACTGGATTAGATAAATCCATATATTGCACCTTAAATTTTGATTACACACACACACAAGCACAAAACAAGGTGGAAAAAATAGTACTCAAATACCAAAGGTAGAGTAATATACTTTTTGTTAAAGCTGCAGAAAGTTTTCATCACAACTGTCCAACGAATAGGCTCTCACAGCCTCTTCTACAGCAACTACAATGGCCTCTTCACCTCTGAATTTGCCATATATGTTCCCACCTCTAATTACACAATCTTTAAAATGAAGGACATGTATAATGTGACCATTTGTACATCTGTCTCGGAAAAGGTTTTGAGGCCATGAATAGGATACCTTTCATAATATGCCACTTGTGTGGAATGTATTTAGTCAGTGCTGATGCAATGTTGTACAATGAAGTACTCCTTGATCAATTGTTATATAGAATCTGTTGATTCACTATAAAGTGCTACAACTCCATCCAATGTTGTAAGGTACTGCTTGAAATAATATTGTGAAGTCCTCGACAATCCCATCTTAGGAAGAATTTCCTTTAATGTGGAGTTCTGAGATATATTTTAATCCAGTAGAATATGCATGTGATACGTGTATCAATCTGGTATTGTAAAATAATCCTTTTAGTTTGGCATTGTGTGGATATTAGCATTCCATAATCCAGTTGTGAGACATGATTTTCACTGATTCTTCTTCTCCAGCTTCTGTCTTCTGAATTTTTGGTATTTTGGTGACAAATACTGTGTTAAACTCACCAAAATATACATGGATAACTCTATTATGGACAAGAGCATGTTTGCTAAACAATCTTTTTCACATTATTTTCTAAAAATATAATCAAACATTTTATGAATATGAACTGAAAATTTCATACAAAATCAGTGAATCCTTACAATAAAAAAGGTGAGAGAAGAAGGGTCAAAGCAGGGATAAGAAAGAGAAAAAAGGCAAGTGAATTTCCAGGACCTCAAAAAATTGTTACTTTATCTTTCCTTCCCCATTACTGGATCAATAGTGAGTAAACCACATGCAATCAGTTTGTTAATCTTTTTGCGGATTTCTGGATCTTTCATATACATTGCCATAGAGTTTGGATTATTTTGCATGTCATAAAGTATTTTGCTTATTTCTGGTTCACTTAGAATCGCTCTCAATTCAGGGTTTCTCTGTATACGTCTTTGGACAACCTCTGGTGCAGTTGTGTCCAGTCCAGCTTCTTCAGAACTGATCTTGTATCCTTTTAAAGCTTCCTCACAGTTACTGTCAATATCTAAGGCCTTTTCATATTCTAGATGGGCTTTTGAAAAGGCCCTCATCTTCTGAAATAGCTTGCCCTTGATAAGATAGGCTTGAATGTATGTAGGATCAATCCTAGAACAGGATTCTGCATCTTGCAATGATAGTGTATACTCTTGCATCTTCAGGTAGCAGAGAGCTCGGTTGTAATGTCGTCTGACATCGTTAGGACTTCTCTTAATTGCCTCAGTATAATGATTGAGAGCGTTGTTGTAATCTTTCTCTTTGAAACACTGGTTTCCCTTTTGATTTTCTTCTTCAGAAATATCAAAATTGATGTAAGCATTTTTACGTTGTTCTTCTAGGTCCAGTTCCATCTTCTGAGCAATTTTTATCACTGCAGGATTTCTGTCTTCTATAATGGAATAGTCATAAAACTTCAGGGAATTCTCTAAATCGTTCAGTTTTTCATATGCTTTAGCCAAACGGTAATATGTTTTTGCTAAAGTTTTTCTTTCAACTTTATTTTTGGGGTCCAGCTTCAAAGCATTTGTACAGAGTTCTACACATTCCTGGTATTTTCCTTGATCAAGAAACACTGCTGCCTTGTTATTAATTACTGTTATATTATTAGGATCATACTCCAAAGCAATCTCGTAATGTTTCAGGGCTTTGTTAAAATTCTTTGCCTTGTATTCATCATTACCTTTAATTTTTTCTTCTTCACACAATCTGCTCTGTTCTTTGTTATCCATTGTTCAGAGATGAAAGGTTTTCCTCCAAATTAAACAAACTCAAACGAATATAAGAGTCATTGGAAGGTTATTCCAATAAAAATTTACAACTGAAGTCAGTCTGTGAAGAAACATATAATATATTTATCACTTTGAAGACATTAAGTAAAATATTTTGCTTTTAACAGATGAAGATGACTGTTAGTGAGTTGCGTTGAATTTTTGGTGTGAAAAACACCTCAATAACTCCAGCAGAATAATTTAACAACCAATCAACAAAATTATTTCATTCACTAGTTGGTTTATGATATAGCTAGATAGCTAGATAATATAGCTAATATAGCTAATATAGCTAATATAGCTAGATAGCATTAATGACTGCAAACTGCAGCCTGCAGCAGACCGGGGGATCAATGAAACACACAATATGTTGCTATGACAAGGTTAAGTCCACGTAATGAGATTTCTCTAGATTGATGTTGAGTAAAAGAAGGAAATAGGGTTGAGTGTGGGCAGATTAGTGAAATCCACAATTAGGCTAATAGCATTTAATATGCCAGGGATTTAACTTAATTACAATACTTCAATAGTATACACAATTCAGTATTGTACATTATTCACTAATATACATACTTCAATATTATACACACTTCAAAGGCAGCGAGCTGATGGAATTGTTAGTATACTGGGTAAAATGCTCAATGGCGTTTCATCTTAGTTCAAATTTCACCAAAGTCAACTTTGCCTTTCATCCTTTTGAGGTCAACAATAGAGTACCAGTTGAGCACTGGGGTGAATACCACTCTTGGATACCACTCAGTAACTGCACAGACTCACCTGTTGTGTGCGAATCTTGTGACATGTCTGGCCCAGCAGAATTATATATAGTCTGGTGTAGTCTTGGGCCTGGCCAGCTCATGTCAAACTGTCCTACCCATGCCAGCATGAAAAACATACATTAAACGATGGTGATGATGATACACACACACACACACACACCATATTCACACATCTTAATATATCTTTTATCATTTACTTGTTTCAATCATTGGACTGCAGCCATGTTGGGGTCACGCTCTGAAGGGTTTTAGTTGAATGACTCGACCCCCAGTACTATTTTTTAAAGCCTGGTACTTATTCTCTTGGTCTCTTTTGCCAAACGACTAAGCTGTGGGGATGTAAATTGCTGGTCCTGTGCCAAAATTTGAAGCCAATATTATACACACTGCAGTATTATACATACTTCAATAGTATACATACTTTGCCTGGGTTTATCCAAGACACTGTGTGTTTTATCTTTCATCTTTTTACTTGTTTCAGTCATTAGACTGTGGCCAAGCTGGGGCACCACCTTAAAGAATGTTTAGTCGAATGAACTGACCCCAGTATTTATTTTTCTTTAAGCCTGGTACTTATTCTACTGGTCTCTTTTGCTGAACTGCTAAGTTACAGGAACATGAACATACCAACACTGGTTATCAAGTGGTGGGTGGGGTGGGGTTTGGTGAGGGGGTCAAACACACAGATGTATACATACGTCACGAGGGGGAGGGGGAGCGCTAAGCGGTGATAAGTGAAATTGCAATGTTATTATCAGTCCAAATATACTTGATGCACATTTGAACTGGGGAACAAGCTACTTACTGTCTCTTTGTCACAGACAGTATATCTACCTTGACTGTGAGATGTTAGCATTTCACAGTAGTTACCTCCTCATTGGTCACAGACACTAAGCAGACAACACCGAGCTGAATTAAGAGATTATCTTTCTTATGCTTTTCCAGTCACTGTACGATGACTGTCAGCGCTACACGATGACTGTCAGCGCTACACGATGACTGTCAGCGCTACACGATGACTGTCAGCGCTACACGATGGCTCACTGTAAGTAAATTATGGAAGGGGAGCACTAAGCAGTGGTAAGTGGAATTGCTATGTTATTATCAGTCTGAATAAGCATGATGCATGTTCAAACTGGGGAACAAGCTACTCACTGTGTTTTGTCATGGATAATATATCTTGCTTGTTGACAAATGAGGTGTATATACCTAAATCATCTCGCAGTGCCATCTACCTAGACTGTGAGATGTTAACATTTTGGAGTATAGTCTGGTGTAGTCTTGGGCCTGTCCAGCTCATGTCAAACTGTCCTACCCATGCCAGCATGAAAAACATACATTAAACGATGGTGATGATGATACACACACACACACACACCATATTCACACAT
>NC_069004.1:17202853-17204542 GCF_001194135.2 Octopus bimaculoides
AAATTCCGATATAATCGGAATCTACACTATCTGAAACGTATTTGTTGAAAATTCCATTAAAAAATACTCATCTTTTGGAAAATTATGAGGAAACAAAGTCGGGGGGGGGGGCACACACTTATGTAAGTATGCCTTAAACTGAATATATTTTGTATTAAAGATAGCATTTTATCATTTTATTGTTAGTAATGCGACGGGTATCGAACCTGTATCTTTAAAAAGGAAGGGTACATTCTTGAGAAGAAAAAACAAAGGGATCGTCATGGTTGGAACGTCCTTAGTCAGCAACATTAATTATTTCCTTATTCCCCACGTCAAACGAGAATAAGATCAGTGTTTCTTCATAGGAGAGGCGACATCTCCTTTGAGTACCTGCTAGGATTGAAAAGGAACGGGGTAGACAAATTACCAAATTTAATAATTAACTTGTCCAATACCATGGCGAAGAAAAAAGAATTATATAGATACAAATTCTATTTTGTTGTTAATTGTGGAGGCCAGATCAAAATATTTTACTGGTATTTTGAGGTGTGGGGCTTTGTTGTCAGTCTGAGAATCCCACGTCCAAATAGCATTACTATCTTCTCTTCAGATGTGGCAAGTCTCTTATCTGAGATGCAAACATCCGGGAAGAGGTAATTTCCTATTTGACATTCATAAAATCGGTGATCCAAAAAGTTTTATTTCAGTAAAACATTTCATAATTATAAGTGGCATACCACTTTCAAGAATTCTCACATATGTCCTGGACATATGTGAGAATTCTTCAATCCACGGAGGGCACACCAAGCAGTGTAAGTCTTCGGGCCAGTGTCGTAATTGAATGCCTTTCCTTGATTATCTTCTGATCTGTAAATATTTCGTTGGGATTCACAATTAAACGAAGAGTAGCAGGGCGTCCACGAGACCTACTAATCTCGTTGAAATAAAATTGAAATTCAAGCGATTTCAATTTTTACGAACGTTAGACAGGAAATTACCCTGGAAGACAGGATCTGTTTTGGTAAGGTTTCAGTTTGATTTTCGTACATTTCTGATAACTGTCAATGCCGTGACAAAAGATCGTCAGGCAACTGACTCTCTTAAATGGTAAAATATATGAAAAGCGGCTTAATGAAATGCCATTTCTCAGAAGCGTTTTTCTGTGCAAAGCGATGCAATTGTTGCATCGATGACGTAGTGCTAAATTCTTTTCTTTTCTTTTTTTAAGTTTAAAGACGAATTCATCCGACGTTATCAAACTTTTTTTAGGTAACTTCTCCATTTACTTCTTTCGTAGACAGATGAAAAATGGTAATCTAGAATTATAGATGACTAAAATTCAATCGTTATTCGATCTCTTCTTAAACAAATTACACAGTCACATCTATACTCAATAACTATATCAGACAAAAGATGTGCAAAGCGGTTAAACAATAATCGCGTTTGATTTTGCAACGAGACCGAAATATTCCTGTCAAACAATTATTTACTAAACAACTTTCGGACGTGCTTTAAAATTCACCGCTCAATTGAAGATATATATATATATATATATATATATATAACTATCCAGATGTGTATATATATATATACAAGTCGACTCTGTGAATCTTCTTGTCTGTATTTAATTTATTATTTTTAAACTACCGATATTCGCTGTGTTCTTGTTTAACCATAAATCGGTCATGATCAGACACGTCTATGATC
>NC_069004.1:17205069-17215914 GCF_001194135.2 Octopus bimaculoides
GGGGGGGAACGGTTATGGTTCTTTACTTGTCCTGTTATCTTTGTTATGAATTACGCTATCTTTTATGAATATCAGAACTATAAAATACAAACACACACACACACATGTATGTGCATAGATACATACATTTACACATAGTGGTATGCACACATATACACACATAGTCTGACATCTGTTAGTCTTGGAAAATCGTTGATTTTCACCTGGCAAGTTGTGATTTAGTCTTGTTAGCAGAGTAGCATCTGCAGTGGCAGTAGAGGTCCCCACAACAGGAATCACAAATACATTAGAAGCACCATTTGATAGTATAGTGCTTTCTCTCTCTCTCTCTCTCTCTCTCTCTCTCTCTCTCTCTCTCTCTCTCTCTCTCTCTCTCTCTCTCTTCTTTCATTCACCAATAAGCTTTAGTTTTCTTAATTTAAAAAAAAATCTGCCTTATTCCATGCCTCGAATCAGAACGGTCACTTTGCAATGTCCTCCCATCTTTCAACTTTCTTATTCAGTGACTTCATGTCTTGCTTGCAGATATCTTTGAAATGAAGATGGGATTGCTAGAGGACTCACCCCATTCAGCATATCTTTGAGGATTCTCACATTTAGCATGCAGTGTGTATGACCCAGTGTGTGGAGATGTTGCAACAGAACATGGTATCTGGATACTGGCCAGGATCCTATTATTGGTGATTCAAATCCAACCTTCTTGATATCTAAGAAGCATGTCAGTCTACACAAAATGAGAAGTGTAGTGATACTATTCTTTGCCATAAAACAATGTGCTCAGAATTCAGGCTCTGAAGACTGTAATATAGCTGGATGTCTCTAGCTTGCTATTCTTCTAGTCTCTTGTTATCCACTCCATCCACTGATGCTTTATTTTTCTATGTCAATTAAGGCTTTGTTTTGCATTTCATTTGTGCAAATTACATTAATATCAGGGCTGGCAAGATTCTAAACTTGGTGCTTAGAATCTTCTGCAAAATCATCTTTGTAGTTGTTCCATAATTGTAAAGGGTCAACTCCTATATCACAGGTTTTCAACAAAATAGCAAATAAATCTCTTGACTGCTTTGGGGATTGGTTAGGGCTGCTTTTTTTAAAGTGACTTCCCTTTGACTATCATCTTCTAGTATTTCACATTTGTGGCATGCCTCTCTCTCTCTTTAAATGCAACACAAATATGACCATCAGCTGTTCTAAGATCTTCAGAAGATCTAGGACCTATAACTTCATGCAGATACATTCTTAAAAAGAATTTTGGTTGGGATGACTAGTCTAGACTCTGCCTAAAGTGCAGACAAATTTTACCTGTGGATGACCTTCAACTTTGCATCCTCTCTTCTACTCCATTTTCTGTTGTTCCATATATAATAAGGTAACAAGTGATACAATGAAGTTTAAGCAAACATATCTTCTTGGCATAGTGTAAAAAAAGTTGTAAGTATAGTTTCTGTTGAAGCAAGATCTTATTACTAAGCAGGTTTTTTATCAGTCTATTTTCTAAATGAATTGCAAGTTACTGTACTGTAGAATATCTTTCATGGTTGGGAATGCCAAACATTTCCCAAAATATTTTATTGCTGCTTAAGTAACAACTTTGTTGATAGTTTGTCATTTCATCAGGTATAGTTTGTTGTACATCAGACTTAACTACATCAGATCCCTTGTTCACATACTTGATAGACTTGACAGAGTTACAAAATACAACCTTAATATGTACTTTAATAAAAGCTTTTGTCAAGAGAGAGCAGTGACGTACAATCCATTTATTAGCAACTAGCAGACATACCCGGCGTTGCTTGAGATTTAAATGGCATAGTTTGTATATCCTGGTACAGTTAAGTTGAAATGTGATAGAGGGAAGAGCAGCGTTGATGACAAAAGATTTGTGGAGTAAATGAAGCACTAATTCAACATGTCATGTGTCTGTTTGGTAAGTTCCAGGCCCTAACCATGTCATGAAAAAGTGGGTGAGGGGTATGTTATTTTTGAATGCACCAAAAAGCTCTCAGTGGATATACTTTCCTTTGTGGCTGTCGCTACCATGCTGATCAATCAGCAGACATAAGAACTACATCTATGTGATGAATTAAGCCTGTGGGCATGCTCACCAGCACTACATGAGAGAAATCTACATGAAAGAAATGAGGTGGTAAGGGGTGGGGATTGGCTGAAGCAGCATTCTTGGTCAGGTCAATACTACGCTGCTCATAGCTTTCCATTGCTCTTGCAGTAGCTGTACATGCAGCATTTTGTGATTGTCTAATTGAAGTTTCATGTGACATTTCATTTGCTCTCCTTTTCAATTTCTCTGCTACTACTGTTTTTCAACCAATGATATAATAAACTAAGAAGAAATATGATGTAATAAACTAAGAAGACAGTTGTACGTTAATGATGAAATGTCAATAAAAAAGGTAAATAATATCAACATCTTAGCAAATTTTAAGAAATACACACAATGAACTGAGATGACACTGTTATGTTAATAATTAAATGTCATTCAAAAACATTAATTAATGGCTGTGTGGTAAGTAGCTTGCTTACCAGCCACATGGTTCTGGGTTCAGTCCCACTGCGTGGCACCTTGGGCAAGTGTCTTCTACTATAGCCTCGGGCCGACCAAAGCCTTGTGAGTGGATTTGGTAGACGGAAACTGAAAGAAGCCCGTCGTATATATGTATATATATATGTTTGTGTGTTTGTGTTTGTCCCTCCACCATCGCTTGACAACCGATGGTGATGTGTTTACGTCCCCGTAACTTAGTGGTTCAGCAAAAGAGACCGATAGAATAAGTACTAGGCTTTCAAAGAATAAGTCCTGGGGTCGATTTGCTTGATTAAAGGCTGTGCTCCAGCATGGCCGCAGTCAAAAGACTGAAACAAGTAAAAGAGTAAAAGAGATCAATATTTTAAAAAGATGAAAAACGCTCAATGGAAAAAGCATTACTTAGTAACATTCCTAAATGGATTAATTGCAATGGATGTAAGGGAGGCAATCAATTTCCAGGAGTTACTTCACAAAGCATTACCACATTAGTCGTATGTACCCCAGAAAAGGGAGTTTTCTGCCCCCAGAGGCCCCATAACTCATTGTGTAAAAAATTTTAAGAGTCTAAAACCAACTCTGGAATGTAAGTAATATATGTTCCCAGTTTGGGGAAAATCGGTTGCGAACTTCAAAAGTTATGTAGGTTTACACAGACATACTGAGTTTTATATACATAGATTATATTTTGTTCAAATCTTATTGTAAAGCCTTCCTCATCAGGTTTTCTTTTGCAATATGAAAGATAAACGTTAGCATGCCGGGCAAAATGCTTAGTGGTATTTCATCTGTCTTTATGTTCTGAGTTCAAGTTCTGTCAAGGTCAACTTTGCCTTTCATCCTTTCGGGGTGGATAAATTAAGTACCAGTTGCGTACTGGGGGTCAATCTCATCGACTGGCCCCTCTCCCAAAATTTCAGGCCTTGTGCCTTGAGTAGAAAACGATATGAAAGATAATCATCTGATAGAGTGTAATTTAAAAATGGTTTTGGATGATAATGTTTTGTCCATTAATTATCCTTCATACAAGGTAATTTGAAATCTAGAGAATCCCATGGACTATGTATCTCAAGTTCAAGAGATGTTTGTCTGTATTAGGGTCCAGAAGTTCTGCTGAAATAAAGGAATCAATTTGATTAGCTGAATTTTGTTGGTCAGTCAAATTAAAATGTAAACATATTTGACATCTTTTTGGACTCAAAATTTTGGATTTTATCATGAAATTCATCAGGTTTAATTGCTTCAGCAAAACACTCTGACTGTGTGGTCATATCTGATATAATATTTTGTACGGTTGTCCAGGTAGTAACTGATTTTAATTGTGATAAATAGGTCAGGTTGACCAAAGTGCAAGCATATGTCATTACATCTTATGTTGTTTGATGCATGTTATGTGCATTACCTGTAGGAATTGAAGGAGGAATGCAAAGTTGGTCAAGGTCTTCCCCAGCTGCATTATTGTTGATGGCATCTCTAAGATACATATATGAATCACATCTTAATTTTCTTTGATGGTTTTTAATCTTTCAGCTCTCATTTTTATAAACAACTGAAAATTGGTGTAAAAATGTCTCTAGTTAGCAGATAATGGTATATTATTCTCTAAAATCTTCATGGTTCCATCACAGAATTCAACACTAATCCTTAACCCCACCTTTTTTTTTTACCATATTTCCATTTAAATACTTTGTCCATGCTTTTCAATTCATTTTGGAAATAGTTTAGAATTTGGTAGGATTTTGTCAAATAATTGAAGAAAATCTCAAGAAAAAGTTCTTGCTTAAAATGTTAATAACTACAAACATTTTAGAATTCAGTTATGTATCATAAAACCAGTTGGTAGTTACAGAAATGATTGGGATCTAGAAGGGGTTTAAATTCATACTATATAGGTACATGCATGGCTGTGTGATAAGAAGTTTGTTTTCTCACTAATTGGTTCCAGGTTCAGTCCCACTGTGTGGCACCTTGGGCAAGTGTCTTCTGCTATAGCCCTAGGCCAACCAAAGCCCTGTAAGTGGATTTCATAGATGGAAACTGAAAGAGGCCTGTTATATACGAGGTGGTACCAAAAGGTTTCTGGACTAGTTTATCTTTAATAAAAAATAGCTTAGTTACCTAAGTTTTAGCATCATCTCCTTTGAAATAGTCACTTTGCACAGCAATACACCAGTCCCAGCATTCCTGCCACTTTTGGAATCTAGCCTACAATTCGCTCTGAATCTTGACATTGGTGTTAAAATGGCAACCTTTGAGCTGCATTTTCATCTTAGGGAAGAGATGGAAATCCGCACGTGCTAAATCTGGTGAACAGGGAGGGTGCGGAAGCAATATGTTGATTTTGGCATGAAACTCACAAGTGAGGAGAGCTTATTGAAGAATCCAATTCTTTGTGCTCCACAGATCCGTCTCTCAAAAACTTCAAAATGTTGCAGCAGAACTCTCAATTGACAGTCTGGCTCTGAGAGATGAATTCTCAATGCTCAATACCACATTTCTGGGAATGACACTCGTGACAGGTCTTCCAGATCGTACATCGTCTTCCAGATCGTACATCGTCTTCCAAAGACTTTCTTCAGCTTTTGAAGTGCCTGTGCCACTCAAATCATTTGCTACAACCCATTGCCTCATTGCCATAAGCTTACTGAAGCATGTTCAATGTCTCTGTAGCAGACTTACCAAGTTTAATGCAAAATTTCGCATTGGGTCTTTGTTCCTGTCTATGACAAAATCACAGACTACAGCATACACATTATCAAAAAACACAAATTTCATAACTTGCAAAGTAGACACAGTGATATCACTTGGCACACTGCCCCATGAAGGTCATTGCTAGCTCTCGCTGCACACACAACTGTGTGCTGCCATCTGTTGTTGCACTACAGAACTAACCCAGAAACTTTTTGATACAACCTTGCATTTGTGTGTGTGTCTGTGTGTTTGTCCCCTGCCTTCTCTTGACAACTGGGGTTGCTTTGTTAATGTACCCATAACTTAGTCATATAGCAAAAGAGTCCAACAGAATAAGTACCAGGCTTATAAAAATAAGTACTGGGTCAATTCATTTGAGTAAAACCTTTCAAGATGGTGCCCAAACATGGCCACAGTCCAATGACCAACACAAGTAAAAGATAAAAGACATTTACTTTTGAATCTCAGATAATTTGGTGTTAGAGGAAGAGAAACAAATCCTGATTTTATATTCCATTTATTTAAAATTTTTTTCTTTTAACCAGAAACCTTTGGTGCCATAATGAAGAAAAGCACATTACAGTGTAATGCAGATATACATTATCGAAGATATTTCAAGGCTCTTTCGGTAAAGAAAGAAACGATTTGTATATGTTTTATCTTTGTGTTTAAATAAGGGATGGGGAAAACCACATGAACTCATTTTATTGCATCTGCAAGCTGATGTACTAGTATTTACTGAATATAGTAAGTTTTTCAATTACAACATTTATACAATACCTGTATGCCTATTTGCGACATAGCTGACGTTTCCATTACGAGTGAAAGCGGTCAGACTTGAACAGAAATTATTCAGCAATTGCCATTTGTATGGAAATTTTGTTTCCACTATAAAACACATTGCTAGGTTTGTACCACCCCCTTGAGACCCAACTACACTCCAACTAAAAATATATTGCATGTATCGAAATAATATTTATATGCAACAAAAGCTGAAAAATGGTAGAAGATGCTGTGTAAAAATTATTCATATCCATCTCTGCCTGCAGACCTTTTTCTTTGGAAATTTTTGCCCATCCCTGGTTTAAATGTATGACAGAAATAGCTAGGTTTCTTTCTCTGATATTTACATAGTTCAACCTATACAAGTGAATGAGTGACTTTTGAAAGTAGTAACTATATAATTAGTTTGTAAACATTGAATGGCCATGGGGATCCACCAGAAAAAAATAGTCTAGATCTTCTTTCTAGCCTGATAAATTTCATGCTACTAAAGTTGCATTTGCACTCAGGGGAGCTGCTTGAAATTATATTTGAACAACCATTTCTTTGGGTTATAAAGGTAGAGTTTGGGGCTGGGATTCCTCAAATATATCTCTGTTTCCTTAATTCTATACTTCGTTTTACATTGACAGGTGGATTGGACGAAGAAGCCCAGTATCTGTAATGAACCGGAAATTCTCAAGCAATATTTTAAGGAGGTATTATTATTTTATTTAGGCCTCTTCAAACTCAGTCTTCATCTTTACTTTATCATTTCACTATTGTTATTGTGGCAAGCCAGAAAAAAAGTTAGTGTAGCACACCGGGCAAAATGCTGAGCAGTATTTCGTCTGAGTTCAAATTCCGCTGAAGTCGACTTTGCCTTTCATCCTTTCGGGGTCAATAAATTAAGTACCACTTAAGTTCTGGGGTCGATATAATCAACTGGTCCCCTCCCACAAAATTTCAGGTCTTGTGCCTATAGTTGAAAGGGTTATTATTACCGTTGTGGGTTGAGAATGGTAGACTCGGTAAAGCATCAAATAAAATGTTTTGTGGTACTTAGTTCTTTCTATTTATAGTCTAAGTTCAGAGTCCATCATGTTCAATGTTTCCCTTTCATCCTTCTGCAGTGAGGAATTTATAAAAGTTAACAACAGCCTTTTTAGCATGTAGTATGTGGGTGATTGTTTTAGCATAACTAATGGCTTTCTTTAGGAGTGAGAATATGATTGAGTCATAGTAATTATCTATGCTGAACTGGATAAGCTATTTCAAGTTTTATTCTCCATGTTTCTGAATCACTCAATTATCTCTATTGTACTCACCTGCTGGATAAGGTGAGTTTGCTCTACCTAAAGTCTTCACACTGATCTTGCCTATGTATGACTTGGTCAGATTGATTCATCTAATAGCAGGACTTCACAGTATGAAGTACAGCTGTTGGGGCTTGAGAGGATCGGTATGATCCAAGATTCTGATTTTCCCAGTTATTCTTATATTGTCCACAGAGGTTTATGTGCTTTTGTTTTTTTAAATTTTAATGTAATTTTGTACTTGTTTCAGTCATTGGACTGTGGCTATGCTGGAGCACCACCTACAAGGGTTTAATTGAACAAATCAACCCCAGTACTTAGTTTTTGTATTTTTTTAAAGTTTGGTACTTATTTTATTGGTATCTATTTGCCAAACTGCTAAGTTATGGTGATATAAACCAACACCGGTTGTCAACTTGCGGTGGGGGGCAAGCACAAACATAAAGACACATACACACACATAGATATACATGTATACAATAAGCTTCTTTCAGTTTCCATCCACCAAATCCACTTGTAAGGTTTAGGTCAGCTTGGGGCAATAATAGAAGTTATTTGTTCAAAGAGCCATTAGTGAAAGACACTTTCACAAGGTGCCAGGACCATGTGGTTAGAAAGCAAACCTTTTGAAACACAGTATCACTCTTCATCAATTTTTGTGTACTTAATATGGTATAGGTTTCCAGTGGTCTTTGCAAACCCAGGTTCTCATCGAAACTTCTAATTTTACTTAAGAGTTATTGTTGTTGGAATTGGTTTCTGTTTCTCTTAAATTTACTTCTTTTTACCATGGAAAACAAAGTTTCCAAGAACAGCAATAGTAATTGGTTGGGTGGCTGTGTGTAATATGTTTGAAACTTAGGTTTCTGCTTGTTGTGGCCCTCATTAGTGTCCTTTTGTTCAAATGTTGGTGAAAGGAAGCCAGGTGCATCATTCTTGAGGTCAACAAACTATGAAATAGTTTATCAGAAAACTTCCTTTCTTTTTTTTTCCCCACACATCAATAGCATAGAAAAAAATATATTTACATTTTTATTTAATGCATAGTGAGGCTTTGTAATCTTGCTTTTGTCTTTTAATCTTTTACTTGTTTCAGTCATTGGATTGTGACCATGCTGGGGCAACACCTTAAAAGGTTTTAGTCTAACAAATTGGCCCAGTACTTATGTTTCATTTTTTTTCAAAGTTTGGCTCTTCTTGTATCAGTTTCTTTTGCTGAACTGCTAAGTTACAAGGATGTAAATAAAACCAGTTGTCAAGTGATTGGTTGAGAGTGGTAAACACAGACACAAAGACTTTCACATAGACGTGTGTGTGTGTGTGTGCATGTGTGGTGATTGCTCCATCTTCACTGATGATTGCTGTCTTGTTATGCTTCCTTGTTGTTAATGACATTTCTGACTTTCTATCCATGACCTGTCAGATGTCTATTCAGTCCTTTTGCAGATCTGCATAGTTTAAAGCAAAGGTGACAAATGGAAGTTGTAACTTCTGCTGGATTGATATGTCTAGTGTACTTTCCTAGGAATTCATGTGAGTACTGCTCTCCCTAAAAGGGGCTGCTCAGTCACAAGCATCTCCACCAGAGTTGATCCCTGTCATAGGAAGACACAACAGTGATGCTAGGGTAAGATTCCTGTCACCTACGTGCATATTTGTAAAAGTGTGCTTCCACCTGGTTAGGTCTGTATACGTTGCCACTCTTCCATTGTTATAGGACTTTCAGTAGCTGGAATGTTTTGGAGACACGGCAAGGTTGTTTTATGTGTTCATCATCTGATCCTAGCAGAAATTTTTCTCGTCTGAGAGAAACCAAAACATGTTTGGTTGGAGGGGAAACTTGAGCTTGTTCAAAAGCTTCATAGCATGGTCTTTCCTCTTGTTTTAGATGGCTTGGGATAAAAATTAGCCCTTTCTCATCTTGTATGTGGAATACTGAATGTCTTCATGCACTACCTGCTTGATAAGAAACTCAGACACTCCCATGTTCCTGGCGATGGACCTGATTGACTTGGAGGGATCGTTGGCAATCATGGCCTGGATCTCACCAACAAATTCAGGAGTTGTTTTCTTCTCAGAACAATCAGAGTGAGTTTTCCGAATTGCCATACCTTCCTAATCACCATTAGACTCATCCAACTCATTCCAAATCCTCTGCACTGTCCTCAGATTGACATCCAAATGCTCTGAAATGTTCATATTGGAGCTTCTGGTGCAAATGCCAAGCAGCACAGCATGCCGTTTCTAAATTTCTGGCAGAGTGAATTGTGTCATGGTGCTGTTTTTCTCACAGACAGTGCCCAACTGGCCCTACTATACTTGTAGTCAACAAAATCAAAAACAAACAGTGCACATGCTTGAAATATAATGAAACAATGCACATGCATGAAAATATAGAATAGTGACAATTTACCCATTGCACCCTGTATGTGTGTATATATATATATATATATATATATATATATATATATTACCTTTTTTTTTTTTATCTTTTACCTATTTTAGTCATTAGACTGCAGCCATGTTCCCTGTCACAAAGGAATTGATCCCAGTACTTATTTTAAAAAATCTGATAGTTATTCTATTGGTTTCTTTTGCCAAACCGGTAAGTTATGGGAATCTAAAGACATCAGTACCTGTTGTCCAGCGGTGGTGGGGAACAAACACAGACACAAGGAGACACAAACACACACACACACACACACACACAACAGGCTTCTTTCAGTTTCCGTATATATATAATTTTTATCATTGTAGCTCACCAAAACTCAAGATTCAAAGGTGAGGGTAAGGAAATCGCATCTTAGCATACAGATGGCCCGGCAGATGTTATATGAGGCAGCATTAAATGAGTCTGCTTTCCAACAGTAAGGAAAAGATGTTTATTTTGTTGTTATTTTCTTTATTTACTTTTGTTTCAAAAATTTGATGTACATATATGGTTGTATGTGTGTGCGTGTATATTTGTATATCTATCTACCTATCTATGTGTATGTGTATATTTATGTGTATGTATGTATATTTGTGTATGTATATGTATGTTTATATATATTTTGCTTAGGCATTGTGATACTAATAACTTGGTGTAGAACTCCGTATACATTTTTCTGAATGAAGTGTTATTTGAGTACAGAGCAGTAATAAGAAAAAAGAGATGACAAAGAAATAAGTGACTGATATGATGTGGAAAATACAGATAAACAGACATGCATAAACATATATACTCTTTACTCTTTCACTTGTTTCATTCATTTGACTGCGACCAGAATACACACAGACATACATATATATATATATATTTTTAAAAATAACGTTGACCACTAACGTGGACAATTAATGTGCTAGAAATAGATCACATCTTGTGTCTATTAAGACCTAAATTGCTCTCAGCATGAAATATAGCAGTATACCAAAACGTAAGCGGGCAAGACATTTAAAACACCTAAAAAAACACTATTAAACAGGTACTGGTTTCGGATTTAACAAATCTTACCGATTCTCCATTCCTCTTCAACCTGATTTGTAATGTAA
>NC_069004.1:17216345-17220649 GCF_001194135.2 Octopus bimaculoides
ATATATATATATATATATATAGTCAATAAATCATAAATCTGAAAGAGAAGCACACTCTAAGTTATACAGTAGTATAGTATTTAGATAAAGATAATTATGGCCTGTCTATGGGGTTACCCAAGGTTTCATGTCCATAAAGTGTTTAGCTTTACAGCGTCTCTTCAGACCCTAATGGCCAGTGGTCTATAACCTCTCTTGAAAGTGGAGGGAGAAAAGACTTCATAGCTACTTGTTGAACACATGGACAAAGAGAAGAGTTTAGCACAAGGGATTGTCTCCCTTAGACTGCTATCTGAAATTGACCCGGTTGGCTTGTGTGCCCCAGGACTTGAGTAGGAATCTCCTGAAGTGTAATAAGGGTCCGAAGACTTCTGTCCTGGAATTTAAGATGTTCCCTGGGTCGAGGGAATTCTTTAATATTCTCATCTATTTCAGCTATGCACAGCTTGTTATGCTTACTCCTGTTGATGTAGGGGCCTGAATTTTCTTGGATCTTCCATAAGATTATGTGTGGAGTCCATTTGTCCTTCAGGTGCCACACATGGTTGGCAAAGGGTGTAGTGTATCATCTGTCTGGGATCCTAAATGAAGATCTGTGGTTGGGAAGGTGTTTCTGGAATATCCAATACATCTTCATATACTGCTACTGGCAATGCTGCTACTTCTGCTGTTGCTGGTGCTGCTGCTGTTGGTGTTGGCATCATTAAAGCTGATGTAGGGGGTATCATTGGCGGTGGTGTTGGTTTTGGTGCTGTTGCTGGTTACAGCCATCATCGTTGCTGTTGGAGCTGTTATCAACGCTATATTGGTGGCTGCTGTTGTTGTTGTTATCCTTATTAGCATTATCATGATCAATGGTGTTGCTGCTATTTATTTTAGAGTTGCTGCTGTTGCCATTAATACTGCCATTCCTGTAGTAGTTGGGAAAGCTGCTGCTTCTATCAGGGTCAGATACCACCTAAGCTTTGTAAACAACCCCCTTGGTTTCACATTGGCCTCCCACTGGGCATCTGCTGTTGTCCCTGCATTGAGCATCCTGCCTCTGCTCATGGGCTAAGGGTGTTAACGAAAATACTCTTAATATTAGGGTCACACTCCTACACCACAGGTGGCAGTGGGAGGCTACAGGGACTACAGCAGATGACCCCAGGACCAAAAAGTCAATTGTGAGTTCTACTGTGACGTTTTGAAGCGATTGAGGGAGAACATTGAGTAAAAGCAAGTGGATCTGTGGAGCGCAATGAACTGGCTTCTTCACTGAGCTCTCCTCACTCATGAATTTCTCACCCAAAACAACGTGGTATTACTTCTGCACCCATGCTATTCACCAGATTTAGCACCTGCAGATTTCCATCTCTTCCCCAAGATGAAAATACAGCTCAAAGGTCATCATTTTGACACCATTGATGAGATCCAGAGCAAATCGCAGAAGGTCCTTGACTCGCTTACAGAAAACGACTTCCAGGCTGGATTCCAAAAGTGGCAAGAACACTAGGATCAGTGTATTACTGTGCAAGGTGACTATTTCGAAGGAGAGGATGTTAAATTATTTTTTTTTAAACAACTAGTCCAGGAATCCTTTGATACCACCTCATATATGTCTGCACTAGTGTATATGATATAAATTACATAGTACTATTTACATTTTACAAGCTAATACAGATATAGAAGGCTAATTCATCAAATGTACAGAATATCATGGATACATTGATTCTTCAACTTCAGTATACAAAAAGCCATCTTCAGATATTAAAGTATGGAAAACAATAAATTAATAAAATAGTTCTTAATAAAAGGGAAGAAATGAGATTTTGTAAGATATTAAAAAGAAAGCAGTGGGTAGTGGTGGTGGAAATTAAGATTGTGCATAATATGATAGAGAAAGAGAGAGAGAGAGAGTGAGACGGTTTATTGTTAATAACCTGGAAATATTAATAATGGAGGTAAAAAAGAAGAAAGTTTAATGAGATGAGAGAGGAGTTTGCAGATATTGTTTTCAAAACATAGCAATCAATATCAACAAAAATAAAAATAAAATGAAAGTAAAAATTATGATGAGAGAGAGGAAGACAGAATAAGAACAATAGAAATTAGTATGGGAAATCGGAGGATACTTGTTGTTGTTGTTGGCACTCCGTCGCTTACGACGTTGAGGGTTCCAGTTGATCCGATCAACGGAACAGCCTGCTCGTGAAATTAACGTGCAAGTGGCTGAGCACTCCACAGACACGTGTACCCTTAACATAGCTCTCGGGGATATTCAGCGTGACACAGAGTGTGACAAGGCTGACCCTTTGAATTACAGGTACAACAGAAACAGGAAGTAAGAGTGAGAGAAAGTTGTGGTGGAACAGTACAGCAGGGTTTGCCACCATCCCCTGCCGGAGCTTCGTGGAGCTTTAGGTGTTTTTGCTCAATAAACACTCACAACGCCCGGTTTGGGAATCGAAACCGCGATCCTATGACCGCGAGTCCGCTGCCGTAACCACTGGGCCATTGCGCCTCCACTGGAGGATACTAGGCTATATAGATCAAACAAAACACAGTAAATATTTATCATTTAGGAAGAAACAATGATACAAACCAAACTAAACAGTGTTTAGAAATATATAATTAATAATATAAGACAATATATAATTAATAATATAAGACAGAATATATAATTAATAATATAAGACAGAATATATAATTAATAATATAAGACAGAATATATAATTAATAATATAAGACAGAATATATAATTAATAATATAAGACAGAATATATAATTAATAATATAAGACAGCTAGATATATATTAAAAAAATGTTGCTGTACCTTGTAAATTCGAATCCTGCTGAGATCACTTTTGTCTTTCTTCTATCTCTCAAAGTATGGGTTGGTGAGGGAGTTGATATGGTTGAGGATACCCAGTATCTTTTAACTTTTACTTGTTTTGGTCATTGGAGTGTGGCCATACTGGGGTACTGCCTTGAAGCATTTTAATTGAACAGTTTGAACCTAGTACTTAACCTTAAGTTTGGTACATTTTTTTTATTTTCATTTTCGATGAACTGCTAACTTAAGAGGATGAAAACAAACCAAGACTTGTTGTCAAGCAGTAGTGGGGGAGGGGAGGATACATGAAAATACACACACACACATATACATGTGTGCATGTGTATATTTATATTCTTTTATTCTTTTACTTGTTTCAGTCATTTGACTATGGTCATACTGGAGCATCGCCGAAAAGGTTTTTAGTCGAATAAATCGACCCTAGGACTTATTCTTTGTAAGCTTAGTACTTATTCTATTGGTCTCTTTTGCCGAACTGCTAAGTTATGGGGATGTAAGCACACCAACAATATTGTCAAGCAATGGTGCAGGGACAAACACAAAGACACACACACATAAATATATACATACATATATATATATATCGGCTTCATTTCTTTCAAACCTACACATGTCCTCAGCTGTCATAGCCCATGGCAATGAAACATACGCTATGGGAGCCAAGGACGTAAGAGGAATCAGATGTGGTGTGCAAGAGAGATGACTGCGCTGGTATGGTCATGTGATGCATATGGATGAGGACAGCTGTGTAAAGAAGTGCCAATCTCTAACTGTGAAGGGAACCTGTGGTAGAGGTGGACCCAAGAAGACATGGGACGAGGTGATGAAGCATGATCTTCAAACTTTGATCCTCACAGAAGCAATGACTGGTGACCAAGACCTTTGGCAATGTGCTCTGCTTAAGAGGACCTGTCAAGCCAAGTCCACCCATGCTGGTGGCACATAAAGAACATCTTTTGAACGTTGGACCTCACAGAGGCAAGAGGCTGAATTCCTTTTGAGTGTTGTGCCTCATGGAGGCAATGACCACGTCTGTTGGCATTATGTCATGCTTGAGAAGGAGACCCATCAAGCCAGTGTCACACAAATGGCACCTGTGCCGACGGCACATAAACGCACCCATTACACTCTTGGAGTGGTTGGCATTAGAAAGGGCACCCAGCCATAGAAAACCATGCCAAATCAGACTGGATCCTGATGTAGCCTTCCAGTGTGCCAGCCCAATCAAACCATCCAACCCATGCCAGCATGGACAATGGATGTTAAATGATGATGATGAGGATGATATATATATATGTGGCAGGCTTCTTTCAGTTTCTGTCTACCAAATCCACAAGGCTTTGGTCAGCCTGACGCTACAGTAAGAGACACTTGCCCAAGGTGTCATGCAGTAGTGCTGAACCCAGGACCATGTGGTTGGGAAGCAAGCTTCTTATATATATATATATATATATATATATATATATAT
>NC_069004.1:17220915-17221739 GCF_001194135.2 Octopus bimaculoides
TATATATATATATATATATATAAATATATATATAGATAGATAGGTAGACAGACAGACAGATAGATAGATACACACACACACACACACACACACACAAAAGGCTTCTTTGAGTTTCCATTTACCAAATTCATCCACAAGGCTTTGATTGGCCAATGACTGTGGTAGACACTTGCCCATGGTGTCATTCATGCAGTAGGACTGACCCTAGAACTATAAGCATAATATCAATAGAATGAAGGTATAAAAGCAGTACAGGTTAAGGGTTGATATAATTAAAGATACCCAGTTTGGCCACAGTCACTGGAATCCTTGTTTCTATGGGAAGAAAGGGATGTGTGGGTGGCAGTACTTGAATTTCATTTCTTGTATATTTGTTTGTTCCTCCTCCCTCTCCTCCTTAATGGCCTGGCCTCCTCCACCACTTACTTTAAGATAAGAAATTACAGAATGACATTAATGCATGTTTAAAGATAAATTTTCAACTTCTGGGAAATTTATTTCAGTTGTTTATAATAAGGCAATGAGATATCCCAGAATTCTCTGGTTACTTAGTTGTGTAGCCATAATAAGAGTTTAGGTCTCAACATACCATTGTCACTAGGCAAAAATCAAAGTAGCTGTACCTTCAATTATACAAGCATAATCTTTTGGTAAGTGTCTTTTATAATTTTGTATACATAATGCAGTGGTGCAGTGTGTGTGTGTGTGTGTGTGTGTGTGTGTGTGTGTGTGTTTACGTACATGTATGTATATATATAATCAGTGGATCATATATCTGAAAAAAGAAAGCACACTCTAAATGTTAGAACAGTAATGTATTTACA
>NC_069004.1:17221749-17225954 GCF_001194135.2 Octopus bimaculoides
TATATATATATATATATATATATATATATATACCACATTGCTTTTGTTAATTTATTATTTACAGTTGCTAAATATAAAAGTAATCTCTTTCTTGTGTTTGTGTGTATTGTGTATATTAATAGTTTCCTATATTTTGATGTGTGTGTGTGTGAGCATGTGTATGTATAAATAAACATACAGTAGGCACAGGCATAGCTCTGTGGTAAGAAGTTTCTTTCCTAACCACATGGCTTGAGGTTCAGTCTCACTGCATGGCACCTTGCGCAAGTGTCTTCTACCAAGTCTGACCAAACCCTTATGAGTAGATTTGATTGATAGAAATTGAAAAAATCAAGGGTTATATTATCCACTCTAATGTGCTGTTATCATCTGAGGTGTTGTATGACAGCCAGGAGGACATAGAGCCCCTCCACTTTCCAGATTTCATTTTTGTCAGTCGACTGCTACTGTTGTTGGTGTTGTTATCGCTTTACCTTAAGTCAACAAACCTATCATCAAAGACATTCTAGCCATGGCCAAATCATGTTTTATTTCAGGTATAGTGTATTTAGGACAACATTATCCTGGTGTCTTTTCCTGTTTTTCTTCTCTCTTTTTTAAGATGGTGGAATGAGATCTGGAGAAGATTTGATTCATATTTCTTATTTCTTTATTGCCCACAAGGGGTTAAACATAGAGGGGACAAACAAGGACAGACAAAGGGATCAAGTCGATTACATCAACCCCAGTACGTAACTGGTACTTAATTTATCGACCCCGAAAGGATGAAAGGTAAAGTCGACCTCAGTAGAATTTGAACTCAGAACGTAACGGCAGACGAAATACAGCTAAGCATTTCGCCCGGCTTGCTAACGATTCTGCCAGCTCGCCGCCTTTGATTCATATTTCTAGCATGATGAATGACCACATGCAAGCCCTTTCATTGGCCGCATGTTTTAAAATTCTGGATGGCCACAGCAGAAGCAGACAAAATGCATTTGGTCCATATGGGACAGTTGCTCTTTCTCTCCACTTACCAATGAATCTTTTATTCTACTATAATGTTCATACTATCCAATGTGCCCTTTTTTTTTTTAGAGAAGAGAGCATAATATGAGGAAGATTAAGCTACTGTTTTTGTCAGGTCATGCAACCATGTGGAGGCTCCTACATTGTCCCATGTGATTTGTTTCAAACATGTATCTTGGACAACATTTTTGTTTCATATTCTGATCTGTTAAAGCATGGAGTAATTAGTAAACCTTGTCATTTTGGCCTTTTAATAGTTTAATACTGACAGGGGTCATATACTCCTCCTGAGGATTGTATTTCTTCATTAGTAGAGACAAGTTCACAAGTTCTCCTTTGGTGAAGCAGAAATTATGAATGTCCAATGAATCAGTTTGTTGAAGCTTGCTCCACCGCATACCAACCTTCCACAATTCAAGACTGGGATTTTTTTATCATTGAGGTTTACTCCTCTGGGTATGTTTGGTCCAGGACTATTTATTTTTATGTTCACAGCTAACCTTCATATCTGAAAGCCTTTCCCCTATCTGCCACCTAGGGACACAGTGGATGGAAGTTTTCTCTGCACATCACTTGGCCCTCAAAGCAGTGATGTTGGACCGAGAAGTGTGGCAGGTAGACTTTGTTGCTGCAGCCCAGGTTGGAACCTGACCATAATAAGATAATGGAATAAATTATCTGCATCAGTTGTTAGGACACTGCACCCTTAAAATATTCCATTTGTCCTGAAACTCACCATTGCTCTTCCTACATCCTTTTCACTTTATGGCTTTTATACAATTCACTTCTTTGACATCTTGTGAATTATCCTGTGCATTATGCATGTACTTTTGTCTACATTGAGGGCTTTCTTTACTTATTGCTTCCTATCTCTTCTTGTACTCTTTTCTAAATGTAAGCTCATTATATATTTTTTTGTATTATGCAATGTGTCTTTTTTTTATTAAGATGGTAATGTATGACTAAACCATTCTGCATGTGTCTCAGCATTGCTGACTTGTGTGAGGTTATCCTGAACTGCTGCTTTTGCATGTGAGATAGATTTAGTTATCAGCTGAGGTCATAATGATGATTGTTCCATGCCCTTCTTTAACTGGGTCAGAAAAGCAGTTTTTTTTTCTGGTTGATCACTATAGCAAAAGAGATTCTGTGGTGGATGAAATGATTGTCACACTACCTTCCTTTAACTGGGTCATGAAGGTAGTATTCCACTGGTTGATCACTATAGCAAAAGAAGTTGTGTGATGGATGAAACTGGAAAGTTTGAGGACAAACACTTTCCTCTTTGATCAGGCCAGGCATTTGCTCTTGGTGTTTATTGCAATTTTAGACTGGTTGTGTTTCTCAGTTGGCCTTAGATATTCTCTGTATTAGGAGGATTGCTTCATCATTTCTTATTTGTATTTCATGCTTTTCTTTTTAATCATTCAATTTCCCATGTAAACCCTCACTTTTTGTCTATCTTCTGCCTTTGTATCTCATTCATTGATAAGATAAAGTAGTGTGGTCAATGGTATCAACTGATCTCCTACCCTCAAAATTGTTGGCTTTGTGCCAGTAATTTAGTAACCACAACCACCATTATCGTTATCAATAATATTAATGAGCCAACTTGTTGTTTTGGTACATATGTACCTGTGGTATGTGTCACACTTACTTCAAAGGAAGAAGTGAGTGGCAAAGTGGGAGAGAGGAGGACAGAGAGAAAGACAGTGAGTGGTGACTGTGTTCGTTTTGTGTTTTTAAATGTTTATCACATCGCAAGAAAAGTAGATACATAGATACATACACACATTGTTAAAGTAATAGCAGGAGAGAGGAGGGATACAGAGGAAATGAGAGAGACAGTAGATACATCGATCAAAAGAAAAGTTGATACAGAAACATAGAGACATTGTTAAATAACTACAGCAAATATTAGATGTCACTTTCACTTTTCATTACCACAAGAAGATAAAATGAACTCACAAGTGGCTGAGTGCTCCACAGACATGTATACCATTAACATAGTTCTCAGGGAGATTCAGCCTCACACAGAATGTGACAAGACTGGCCCCTTTGAATTACAGCTACAACTCAATTTGGCCAGCTGAGTGGATTGCAGCAAGATCAACCTTCAAGTGGTGGAAAGAAAACAAAAAAAAATCCTATATAGAGGCAGGAAAATCTTTTTAGTCATTAGGGTCACTATGGGTGTTAATCCGGTCTTAACAGCAGCATTTGTGGGTTTCACAGATCCGAGGACCAAGCCCTCAGATAAACACTGATGCACAGGCTGTAGTTATTAAACTGAGCATGAGTCGAGGCCAAATACACGACAGAATAGCAATTATTTCGTCTTGGCTTTCACTGCTTATACTAAACACTTGACATTTTTACCTTACGCTATGAAACATTTCCTTTCCTTTCACTCTTTTTTGAAAATGGCACTCTGTTGCTTACAACAACAAGGTTCTTGTTCATCTGATCAATGGAACAGTCTGCTTGTAAAATTAACGTGCAAGTGGCTGAGTACTCCGCAGATATGCATACCATAAGGTAGTTCTCAGGGAGATTCAGCCTCACACAGAATGTGACAAGGCTGGCCCCTTTGAATTACAGGTACAACTCATTTTTTGCTTTTGCCAGCTGAGTGGACTGCAGCAAGGTGAAGTAGAGTACCTCGCTCAAGAACACAGCGCACTGCAGGGTATCGTGCTCATGACTTTATGATAGAGGGCCGAATACACATAACCACTGAGCCATGCACCTTCACTCTCTTAACCGTAGAGAAAAGGAGTGAAGCGATAGAGACAGAGAAAGGAAAGCTTCAGTTATTTACAATGACAATTAGACTGAAATACGATCGATTTTTTCTAGCTTCTTTACTTTTAGCAATGAAGAAGAGGGAAAGACATTTAGTAATGAATAGAGGGAAAGTCTTTCAGGAGGTGTTTACGTTTTTATTCTGGGAGTTCTAAAACAATTGAGTGTTAGTTCTCTCTTTTTTCCCCCACCCCTGGTACTTATTCACTCTCTTTCATAGTTCTTCAAGTCTTTTAGTTGGAAAGGAAAGACCATGTGTTTTTTTTTTCAGACATGTTTAATGTTTTCTCTACAAACTACAAACAAGCCCCACTTCCTTTTTTTTTCATACAAAAACTAATGCAAATTTCGAACTGGATATAGCTGTGAAAAGAGTCCAGAAAAATGGGTAA
>NC_069004.1:17226163-17227201 GCF_001194135.2 Octopus bimaculoides
GGTGTGTTTGTGTCCCTGTAACTTAGCTGTCCAGCAGAGGTGATTGATAGAATAAGCACCAGGCTTACAGGGAATAAATCCAGTGGTCGAATTCTTCAAATAAAGAGTGGTGCTCCAGCATGGCCACCGTCAAATGACTGAAACAAGTAAAAGAATAAAAGAATGCCAGAAAAACATTCTGTACCATTAAACCATGAAGGTTCTTTGAATATGTACGATGTATTTTAAGGTTAAATAGTAATTCTGTTTACATTTGTGTAACTGAGATATTTTGGTTGGATTATACAGTTATCAGTTTTACCCTTCTTTCTGTTAGGTTTTCAAGAAAGTTCTTGCACGATTTTTAATTTTAGTTTTAAATTATATATTTTCAAATTAATTTTTGTAAATTACTTTGACTTTATGTGTCATTTTAAAGCCCGTTTTTCGCTCTATCTAATCATGTTACCCTTTTTCCTTTTGAATAATTAGGCCATTTTTTCCAGAACGTTGAATACAACATGGACAAAAAGCAAATTTGCACAATTTTCTTATTCCAGTTCAAGCTAGGCCAAAAAGCTGCTGAAACAGTTCACGATATCAATGATGCATTTGGCCCAGGAATCACTAATGAACATACAGTACAATGATGGTTCAAGAAATTTCATAGCAGTGACGAGAGTCTTGAAGATGATAAGCATAGTGGTTGGCCATCGGATGTTGACAATGATCAACTAAGAGTCTTAGTCGAAGCCAATCCACGCACAACTGTTCGAGAGCTTGCTTCTGAATTAGACGTAATGTATATGACAATTTCCAACCACTTGAAAGAGATTGGAAAAACAAAAATACTTGAGAAATGAGTGCCACATGAATTGAACGACAACCAAAAGAAACGCTATTTTGAAGTGTCATCTTCCCTTCTTTTACACAACAAGAATGACCTGTTTCTTGACCGGATTGTGACTTGCAATGAAAAGTGGATTCTTTACAGTGACTGGTGACACTCAGCTCAATGGTTAGATGCCAATGAAGCTCCACGGCACTTCCCGAAGCCAA
>NC_069004.1:17228742-17232511 GCF_001194135.2 Octopus bimaculoides
TTATTATTATTATTATTATTATTATTATTATTATTATTATTATTATTATTATTAAGGCAGTGAGCTGGCAGAATTGTTAACAAGCCAGGCAAAATGCTTAGCAGCATTTCATTTTTCTTTACATTCTAAGTTCAAATTCTGCTGAGATTGATTTTGTCTTTCATCTTTTTGAGGTTGATAAAATAAGTACCAGTTAAGCACTGGGGTTGATGTAATTGACTTACTGCCTCCCTCAAAATTGCTGGCCTTGTGCCAAAATCTAGAACCATTCTTCTTCTTCTTCTTCTTCTTCTTCTTCTTCTTCTTCTTCTTCTTCTTCTTCTTCTTCTTCTTCTTCTTCTTCTTCTTCTTCTTCTTCTTCTTCTTCTTCTTCTTCTTCTTCTTCTTCTTCTTCTTCTTCTTCTTCTTCTTCTTCTTCTTCTTCTTCTTCTTCTTCTTCTTCTTATTATTATTATTATTATTATTATTATTAGGCAGTAAGCTGGCAGAGAAATGACCCACACAAAGAGAATCAAACAGAAAATTTTAGGCCCACAACTCTGCTTATAGTAGATTTCAAAATTTTGGCCAAGATGTTAGTAAAGAGGTTGGTGCTTGTTGTTGATGGTCTGATTAGTGATGTGCAAATGTTTGCCATCCCAAGCAGATCCATCCAAAATAACCTCCACTTCATGCAATACATAATAAAGAGGCCAGGTAAAGGACCTGACATGGGTTTGGTCCTGATCAATGAAATGCCTTTAATAGGGTTAAATACCAATACTTTGCAACTTGTCAAATTAGTTATATTTGGTCTCGTCTTCTATGGCAGGATTGTCACAAGGTACAGAGACATCTGCTTGGTTGTTTGGGTGAGTGGTTGCCTATCAGAACCAATTGGTATGATGCACTCAGTTTGTCAAGGTTATTCCCTCTTGTTTCTTCTGTATGTATTATTGACTCTAGAACTAGAGTCAGTGCATACAGAAACTGGAGACATTGAGGGGTGTCCTGTGCAAACTAGGGCATGGAATAACTGTGTCAGCATATGCAGGTGACATCACCTTGTCATAGTGTCAAACCCCAGGCACGGAGACCTGATTGACACTGCCCTAAATGAATGCCAGGCAGTGACAGGAGCAAAAATCAACCAATAAA
The DNA here is from genome assembly GCF_001194135.2 of Octopus bimaculoides. Taxonomy (NCBI): domain Eukaryota; kingdom Metazoa; phylum Mollusca; class Cephalopoda; order Octopoda; family Octopodidae; genus Octopus; species Octopus bimaculoides. Next base: position 17,229,880 of record NC_069004.1, read on the forward strand.
AGTCAGTGGGCCTGCAGCTTGGCACCCGGAGAGGCAGTCCATGCTGTTCAACAGTGGTGTAGGATGCTGTCAGATGTGGGGCAAATTTGGTTATCTGCTCAGTCTATCTTGAAGATCATCCCACCATCTGTCTGGTGGCCTTTAGTAGTGCGGTGGACCAGATTGAAAGGGATGAAGGCAAATATATTCCTTTTTAGTCAAACCCTCATCAATTTTCTCAAATTCCACTTGAAAAGGAAATTGAAGGTGGGGTGGGTAATCCTGTCTTCCAACCTATTTGTGGAAAGATGGGTGAATGTGGCTAGAATCATCTGAGTGAATGGGCCTATACTGAGCATACAACTGTTGATTGAGGGAGGAGGATGGGGAGAGGGCACTTGCTCAAGTGGTCTGGGAAACTGTGGTTTTGTGGGGTTTTCACGGGCAGCCTTTAGCAGTTTCTCTCATTTTGAGAAATATTTTCTTGTTTGAAATTTTAGTTTTTTTGTTTTTGTTATCTTACTGTTTACATACCTTCATGTAATCATATCATGTCATATATTGTATTGTCCTGTTCTGTCTTTGTATGAACCCTTAGTGATGAATAAAGAAATCATCAACATCATCATCATCATCATCATTATTATTATTATTATTATTACTAATTAATTAATTTATAGAATTTTAAACGACCATAAAGTTGATTTTGGTTTAGAAATGGATCCCTTGAATTCATTTGAGGTAAGTAATTTCTGGTACCTTCGAGGTATATTGTGTATGTGTAAGAGATAAGGAGAAATTGAATTTATGTATTATATGTGTAACTGTAAACGTGTGTATGTCTCACTGCAAATATTTGTATGTTATTGTGGATATGAGTATGTAACTGAATGTTCATTTGTGTGTGTGTGTGTGTGTGTGTGTGTGTGTGTGTGTGTGTGTGTGTGTGTAACTAGAGATATGTGTCTGTCCTGACGGTCTGTATGTGATTGGGAATATGAAGGTGTAGGTGTTGTTGTGCATGTGTGATTATGAATGTGTTTGTGTGATTGAGATTGTGAATATAATTGTAAGTGTAAAAATGTATGTGCGTTTATAATTTGACAATACTATAAATGCTATCAAAATCAGCCCATAATTTTCTTCTTAACAGCAAAACTTGATAGATTCTAACAAATGGCCTACATTTATTTCCATACTTGGCATTTACTTGAGTACCATGCTCTCTCAAAAGTAATATATTATATGGAAGCCTCTGTTGATCAAGGCTCATCATTGAACTGCAAATGCAAATGTATGTGTAGGGTCTGAACAAGGTCTTATTTGTGGAAGATTGGCAGTTGATCATGCATGCAGGACTCTCTTCTCCCCGTGTTACTGACATGGAAAGATGTCCACACCAAAAGGAAGGATGATCGCACCACTGTCATCGTAGGAACAAATATCTCATGGTATATTATCCAAAGGCAGTGAGCTAGCAGAATCGTTAGCACACCAGGTGAAATGCTTAGTGGTATTTCATCTGTCCTTACATTCTGAGTTCAAATTCCACTGAGGTGGACTTTGCCTTTCATCCTTTAGAGACCAATAAAATAAGTACTAGTTGAGCACTTCAGTCAATGTAATTGACTTAACTATGTCAAGCCAACATGGCAGAGAAGGCTCATCAAATTCATATGATCTCAAGCTCAAATTCACGGCCTCCACATTAGACTATGGTTGGTGGAAAGAACATGTTGGAACCTTCACTTTGCAGTGCACTGAATATAGGCAATCCAATGTAATTCCATTCAACACTTTATCAGCTCCATCTTTCCAGTGCTCTAGAATGGTATTTTTCATCAGCTCCCAAAAGAATGAAAGGCAAAGATGACATCAGTGGGATTTGAACTCAGAACACAGGAAGTCAGACCAGTTACCACGAAACATTCTATCCAAAATATCTAATGATTCTGTCACTTCATCTCCTTAATATTCACCTTAACCCTTTAGTATTTAAACTAACCATATCCAGATCAAATATTCTACACGTTCTATGTTAAAGCTTACCAGATCCAACCTTATATACCTACACTACTATATCGTTCTAAAGATAACCAGTCATATCAGCCAAGCGATAATGCATGATTAATTTAAAACAGTGTGAATAAATAAGCATTATATTTGACAGAGTAATGTGAATGCTAAAAGGGTTAAGGTAGAGTTAGATAGAATATCTCAGGGTATTTGTTTCAAATTCTTGAATTTCAGGTTCAAATCCTGCCAAAGTCAGTTTGGTCTTTCATCCTTTCAGGATCAATAAAGACAATACTATTCTGGAGCAATGTATTGGTGAAATTGTAAAAATGTCAGACTGAATGCCTTATAGTTCTGATTCTGGCTTTTGTATTCTAACAGCAATGCTTGCAATGATATTAGTGCCAAGCTGTATGAGCCTTGCCTTTTCCTTGGATGTTGTTAGCAGTAAGAAGAGATAGACTTGCATGCATGGCCAACTGTTGGACTGTCACAAAATAAAAGCTTCCTCAAACCTACATTTTAGAAAGGGATTTTTCAGGTGCAGAAACCCCTTGTTCAGCCATGTCCATAGCAAGCCATCCCCCCCTCTCTCTCTCTCTCTCTCTCTATATATATATATATATATATATATATA
>NC_069004.1:17232720-17243985 GCF_001194135.2 Octopus bimaculoides
AAAATAAAAATGATCTACCCCCAAAAACCCATCTCTACTCATTTTTTCCAGAACTTTCCAAGAACTATCTTTTTATTATTCTGCTATATATATATATATATATATATATATATATATATATACTATATACTTTATGATATATACAATATATTATATGATATATGCTGTAATATACTATGTAATATATACTATAAAATATTTATGATATAAAATGTACCATATTATATACTATATAACGTATTATTATCATCATCATGATGTAACATGTATCTTCCATCCTGGCATGGATTGGACATTTTGACAGAATTCAATGATTCTAGATAGGGTGATAAAGAGTGTGAGATGAGAGGGATGGATTTCTAGTTAGAATAGGATGATAATGGAAAGAGTAGCAGAGTAGGCAGTAATTGGAAAGGGATGGAGGGGAACAGAGAAAGGGTGTAGATTATGGGGTAATGGATTATTGAGAAAGATGGGTATAGAATAGGAAAGTGATTAGGTGGATTATGGAGGGAGGTGTCTAGGATTATCCAACATAATGAATAGGTGTGAGGGAAAAGGGTCAAGGAAAGGGAGAAATGATCTGGAGCATCAAGGAATTGCGAGAGGGTCATCAAAAGGAAGAAAGGTAGTGGGGGTTCTGTGTGTAAGTCAGATGAAGAGGAGGAGAGTATTCAGCATTAGAAACCATAGTAAAGCAGACATTGGTGCTTGGTGCAGCCCTCTGGCTCATTGGTTCCTTTCAAACCTCCAACCCATGCCAGCATGAGAAAAGGGGTATTAAATGATGATGTTAATGATGAATAGACTTTTTGTCCCTAAATTTCAGTAATATATTTTATCCATGTATCTTTTTTTACATGGTTCAAATGTACAAAAAATCTAAAAGATGAGACAGGTAAGGGGACAACAAACAAAGTGTGTTGGTTTGGTTTGATGCTCAGGAAAAATGGAAAAGTTTTTGATGCTTTGATCTCCTGCTCTTCGACAAAAAGGAATGAGGAAAGAAAACAGAGACAAAAAAAAACAGAAAGAGTAAAAAAAAGAACATGTCTAGATTAATAGTTTCACATACCTAAATCTCTTTTTATACTCAACTATAAAACTTCTCTCCAGTTTTGATCAAGATATTTTATATTAAGTTTCTCATATCATAACAACATCATCATCATCATCATTTAATATCCAGTTTCCTGTGCTTGCATAGGTCAGACAGCGTTTGTTTAAGTCACATTTTCTTCGGCCAGATGTCTTTCCTGTCGCATACCCTGGTCTGTCTCCAAGCAAGGTAATATTTCCCCATGGCCAGACATGGTCTCAGAGAATACTGGAAATGAATAGCACAGCTTGTATGACAGTGTCACTCATTTTTAACTATCATATAATGTCAAGAATTCACTCACACACACAACACAATAGGCCTCATTCAGTTTCTCTCTACCAAATCTACTCACAAGTCTTTGGTCAGCCCAGGGTTATATTTGAAGACACTTGCCTAAAGTGCTACACATTGGAACTGAACCCATAACCATGAGATTGGGAAGCAAAATTTTTACCACACATCCCACATGAGGCATTTGTAATACTCTAAGCATTTGTAAATTATCATCATTTTTATATCTATTTTTCCATTGTGCAATGGTTGGGAAAGGAGATTTTGAGGTATTGCTTTATGTCTAAATATACCTTTTTGCTTTTCATTTAGGGGTACAATGTACTTACATTACCCCTTTAGCATTCAAACTGGCCATACCAGGCCCAAACATTCTGTTTTATATTTAACCCTTTAGCATTCAAACCAGTCGTATTTGGCCTAAATATTCTACCTGTATTATGCTCAGACTTGAGAGATCTGGTTTCTTACATGTACCATACAATGACAGGCTAAAAATAAACAATGACATTAATAACTTGAAGCTACAAGATAATGAATGATAGATTTAAAACAATATGAATAAATAAGCGTTACATTTGACAAAGTAATCTGAATTCTAAAGGGTTAAACTGGTCAGATCATGCTTCGTACACCTACCCTACAATATCATTCTTAATATAAACAATCACATCATCAAAGCTACTAGATAATACATGATTAATTCAAAACAATGTGAATAAATAATCTCTACATTTGATAGAGTGATCTGAATGCTAAAGGGTTAAAGGCCAGGATATAGTCTTAATAAAATGTGAAGGAGCATGGCTTAGTGGTTAGAGTGTCAGGCTCACAATCACGAGGTATTGAGTTTGATTTCTGGACTGGGCTGTGTTGTGTTCTTGAGCAAAAAACTTTATTTCACGTTGCTCCGGTTCACTCATCTGTAGAAACGAGTTGTGATATCACTGGTGCCAAGCTGTGTCAGCCTCTGCCTTTCCTTTGGATAACATCAGTGGCATGGAGAGAGGGGAGGCTGGTATACATGGGCAACTGCTGGTCTTCCATAAACAGCCTTGCCCAAACTTGTGCCTTGGAGGGTAACTTTCTGGATGCAATCCCATGGTCATTCATGACTGAGGGGGGTCTTTACTCTTTACCCTTTTTATGATCCTAATAGATTGTATCTCAGCTTTTAAAATTATTATCTTATATAAAAATGAATGTATATGTTTCAAGTTGTAGGCCATTGTTTGGCTCTTAAGTGACTGGAATTTAGCACAGAAGCATATCTTTCCATGTGGCATCTACTGAATTTTGTTCTTTTGAACATCTGATAGAAAAACTAAAACCATTGTATATACTTGTCCCAAGCACTACACCAGGGAGTGAGAAAAATTAATCTTTTATTTTTTATCTTTTACTTGTTTCAATCATTTGACTGTGACCATGCTGGGGCACCACCTTGAAGGGTTTTAGTTGAACAAATTGACCTCAGGACTTATTTTTTTTAAAGTCTAGCACTTATTCTATCAGTCTCTTTTGTTGAACTGCTAAGTTATGGGTATGTAAACACACCAACATTAGTTGTCAAGCGGTGGTGGGGGACAAACACAGACACAAAGACACACACACACACCACACACACACACACATATATATATATATATATATATATATATATATATATATATATACAACATGCTTCTTTCAGTTTCCATTTACCAAATCCATTCACAAGGCTTTGTTCACCCCAAGGCTATAGTAGAAGACACTTGCCCAGGGTATCATGAAGTGGGACTGAACCTGAAACCATGAGGTTGGAAAGCAAGCTTTTTATCACACAACCACACCTGCTCCTATAATGATTATAAAAATAATTAATTTCCCGTAATTATGTAAATTAGTTCAGTATTTCGAAAAAAATATTTTCCCTCAATATAAAAAAATATAGAAGTAAAATTTTATTTTTATTTTCTATATTTTGTTTATTATTTTTTTTTTGCATATTCTTATGAATCCACTTGAACCATCTTCTGGATACCTTGGATACAAGAATTCTGAGGGAATCAACATTCCCAGATCAACTGAAGATTGTCAACATCTTTTTTAAATAATTTATTCAAAATATAGTGAAATCATGTTATAGTATTTATTTTGGGAATTAATATGCATGTGCAAGGCCTGGTACTACTGCCATTTTGTCTTGGGTAAAATCCCAAACCTTAGAATGGTTAATGACAGTCTGTATTGACAGCATTTAATCCGTAAGAGAGTTGATAAAAGAACTTTGCAAGGTAGAGAAAGAATTTGATAAATTCAGCTGCTGTGGAAATTGGAGAATGTCACAGGTTTCAGACTTTTGCACTTCAAATGAGAGAGGTGGGGGCGGAGTGAATATAATTGTGCTGTATATATATTGTTCTAGCATTTTTGTCATTGTTGTTATTTAGATCCAAGTCAAGGCTGATTGAGCAGCTTTATGATCAAAAACACTATTTTTTTAATTTTTGGGAGCTGTTTTTGCTATGTTCAGGGAACACAGGGCCACAGTATTTATCAGGTTCACTTTTTAAGATGGCAGAGTGTGGGTTTAGGGAGATTTAGATGCTATTTCTAGCAGTTTGAACAACTGTATAAAGGTTTCCTCATTGGTTCATTATTGTTGTTATAGTTGTTTAGATCCAGATCAGCTCTAATTATATAAATTAATGCTCAAAAGTATTCTGTCCATTATTATTTTCCTCTCAGAGAATAGTGTATCAAAGACTACTTTACCATTCTCTTTTCTGAAGACAGTACAGTTCAATTTATGAGATGTCTTACTGTTATTTCTTGCAAGTTGACCCTTATTTGTTTAGGGTGCACCACTAGGACCTTACTCTGAGTATGCAAATCTAAACTTTACCAGGCAGTTTTATTTAGGACATTAATCTAAAACCTTACTCTGTGATTTATTAAAGACACTGAAGTTATTATGTAGTTTTATTTATGGCACTGTTTTAGGTCTTTACTGGCCATATCTGTTTGGGACATTATTCCATGTAGCATCTTTATTTTGAACACTATTCTGGGATGCTACCCAACAGTTTTTATTTAGACACTTATAAATCTACTGTTGCTGTTTTGCTTGACCATTAATTTCATCAATGATGTGTAAATAAGTGATGGGCAGGTTCACTGTCTGAGTTCAGGAGTATATGAATAGCTCATTGAGTTTAGATTTGGGGAACATTAACTCAATTCTGTTTTGATGCAAAGCTGGCCAATGAGCATACATGTAAGCCTGTGGTTCCTCTCTCTAAGTACCATCAGATCATTGTTTCTAGATACTGTGAGGTCTCTTTTCTTCAATACCCTAAAGTCACTCTCTCAAAGTAACTGTGACGTCACTCTCTCTCTCTCTCTAAGTGGCTGCAGCATTCTCCCTCTTGGTACCATAAGTCTAGGTACTGTGAAATCACTCTCTCTAAGTACCTATAGTGACACTGTCCCTCTAGTTACCATTATGTTAGATTATCTAAATACCAATGGATATTGCCTTGAGCTACTGTGAAGTCATTGTCACTCTACTTAATGTGACATCACCACAAAGTGCCTTTAATCATCACCATAAAATCATTTTTTTTAAGTTACCAGTGGGGAGCTGAGCTGATTAGATCAGTGTATCATGATATTTTAATGAATCACATTATATGAGTGTATCTCCAAATTGACCAAGTTCAGAATATTATATTTATCTTTTTCACATTTGTAGAAAAAATTTAAACATTGAACTTTTATTTTGACTGCACAGACTTATTCTCACACACAATCTCAAAGATGCTGTGTTTAGTTGAAATACATGCATGCATGCACACACACACACACACACACACACACACACACTATCATCATTATCATCATCATCATTTGATGTCTGTTCTATGCTGGTGTAGGTTGGACATTTTGACATGATTTGATGGGTTCAAGGACTGCATCATGTCTCAGGATCTGCTTTGGTGTGGTTTCTACAACTGGATCCCTTCCTAATGCCAACCACTTTATAGTATTTTTTATGTGCTTTTGTTGTCCCATTGACACTTGTGAGGATGTCGTGCAGCTTGCAAGTCTACAAAACCCAAAGAGATGGGAATTTTCATCCTTATGCACCCATTTAATCAGGAAGAAAAGGTAGTGAATATGGTCCACTACAGGGCTCTCAGGACTAGTGGGCGTGGAGAAAGAGGTATTCTCAAACCAGAGATTTAGATACTTGCAACTGTGGACTCTGGTAAAGACACCCAAGGATCAGTTAGTTGTGTTGAACCAAGCAATAGATTAAGTCTACAAGCCATAAGTGATAACAGGATTCCATTGTTGGTCTTATTCAAGAAGGTCAGCAAATGCTGGGGGAAGAAGAATTTTCTGAGTCTAAAGAGATTTTGGGTTACTTTTTTGCCATTTTATCAGTTACAAGTTCTTCAGAAGAGATGAAAGTCCCATTGACTGAAATATTCAAAAGTGAGCTGATAATGGATGAAACCAGTTTTTTCAAAATTCCTATTTTGTTTTCTTCACATATCAACTTGTGTAGGTTGAACTGTGTAAAATGTTAGAGAAAGAAACCTGGCTGTTTCTTGTAATACATTGAAAGCAAAATTTTTTCAGGGGCCCTTAATATACTAGTGTGGATCCTCAATTTACTATTTTGTTGCATGGATCCCCAAACATCTTATATGGACCCGGGTTGAGAATCACTGAGCTAGATGATCTCTTGCATACAAATCTTTTAGCTAGAGCATTTCATTATTTCATAGTATCTTATATATATTTTTTTAATTTGGTAGATTTTTTTTTTTTGTAATGTTTTGTCTTCATTATATTTTTTTCTTTTGTTGTCATAACAGATAGATGAGGAACAAGATGTAAAACCTATCCAAGAACCGTCGATAGAAATCAAGTTTAATTCATATGATCTACCTTCTGAACCAGAACGGGTGTTTGAAGAAGTTTACTATTTTGCTAAATAATATCATTATAATTATTATGTTTAATGAAGACAACTCCACCTTACACTCGTACACACAAAAAGAGAATAATAATAAAGTATTTTAATTTTTCATTGGTTCATTATTATAATTTTTTTACCTTTTTTTTTTTTTGATTAAGAAACTGAACTACCATACTTTAAGGTGCTGGAAATTTTTCTCCATTTAGTTCTAAAATCTCTAAATGAGATATAAGTAGTAACAATACTAGACAGTAACGTTTTCTTCCACTATACCATGGCTGTTCTATATAGAACTATGTTACTACATTTTAACCCTATGAAAATGTCTTTTCCAGCTGGTTAATGACACATTTTCCTAGGGTTAAAATGCAGTACCATTTGTTAGGTAACAATCCAATTATATAACTCTACATTCGTCAAAGTTAGCCAATATGTAAGGGAATATGGCGACTGCTCTCTAATTTAATGTCTGATTTCCATGCTGCCATGGGTTGGACGGTTCGACTGAGAACTTATAATCCGGGAGGCTGCCCCAGGCTGATTTGGCAAGGTTTCTACAGCTGGATGCCCTTCTTAATGTCAACCACTCCGAGAGTGAAGTGAGTGCTTTTACGTGCTGCTGGCACAGGAGCCAGTCAGGTGGTACTGGCATCAGCCATGCTCAAATAGTGCTTTTTATGTGCCACCAGCACAGGTGCTAGTCAGGTAGCACTGGCATCGGTCACATTCGAATGGTGCCAAGAAGGCAAGTCAAATTCTGTGATAGCAACTACTGTAGGCAGGTCTACGAATTGTAGCTCGTTTTAAGTCATCATGATCAACAGATGCTAAACCCAAAACTGGTAGACCTCATAAAACTTCACCGAGACAGGATCCTATTATGGTTAGAATGTCACTAAAAGATAGGTTTTAGAGATATCCTGCGAATTTAGCTCCACTTCCAATGTCAATGTATTGCGCAAAACAGTTTCTCGGAAGTTATGAGGTTCTGGGTTGCTTGCTTGGGCACCGGCAAAGAAACCTCTGATCTCCAAGAAGAATCAAAGAGCCCGTCTTTGTTTTGCTCAAGATCATGTCATTTGGACAGAAGAACAGTGGTTGCAAGTTCATTTTAGCGATGAATCGAAGTTTAATGTGACTGGTTCCAATGGTGGGATGTATGTCCGATGAAGAAGTGGTGAAAGGTTATCTTGTGCATGTGTGAAGGAGACAGTGAAATATGGAGGAGGCAGTGTAATGGTATGGGGGGGGGGTGATCTCTGCTGTTGGACCTGATCCACTTATTCGCCTACAAAGGACTGTCAATGCTGAAATCTACAAGCAGATTCTTAGCATGCCCTTCTACATCTCCGATCTACGTCAGTTCAACCTCCTATCTTCATACAGGACAATACTCCCTGTCACACTGCAAGGAGATTCAAAGATTTTTTGAGTGATGAAGGGGTTGATTTCATGGACTGGCCGCCTCAAAGTCCTGATCTCAACCCTATAGAAAATGTTTGGAAGATTATTGGAGATGGGGCATGAAGGAGAAATCTGTAACAAGTAGAGGCATTGCCACTATAACACGGTTTGCCACTGTTACATTTAGATGGCGTAACGAAAGAGCCTTTCATAAACTTCACAAATAATTTGATGCAATTACATTACTGAACTACGACTACTATTTCTTCTTCTTCTTCTTCTTCTTCTTCTTCTTCTTCTTCTTCTAATGTCCATTTTCCATGCTGGCATGGGTTGGATGGCTTAACAGGTGATGGCCAGCTGGAGAGCTTCCCAGGCTTCATGTCTGCTTTGGCCTGGTTTCTATGGTTGGATTCCCTTCCTAACTGCAACCACTTTACTGAGTGTACTGGATGCTTTTATGCAGCACTGGCATGGATGCATTTACATGGCACTGGTACATGTGCTTTTATTGTGGCACCAACACCCACAAACCCGCAAGATTAGGATTGCTCAGCTGGAGAGGGATGCAGGGGACATACCAGTATGCAAGGACAACCATGATTTTACTCTGCTTGACATGTCTTCTCAAGAACAGCTAACCACCAGAAGTCTCAGTTCCTTGTCATCCCCTCTGTGAATTTCAACATCTAAAGATCCCTTCTCACCACTTTGTCCCATGTCTTCCTGGGTTTACTTTTTCTGTATGTTCCCTCCACAATTAGAGATCAGCACCTCTTGATGCAACTATCTTTATTCTTATGCATCACATGACTATACCAGCACAGTCTTTTCTCTTGTACACTACATCTTATGCCTCATATTTCCAGTTTTCCTCTCAAATCACTTATACTCTCAAAATGGTAACATGTGATACAGAGGAAATCTGGCTGTTATTTCTAGCATATCAAGCAACCATTATGGTGACTCGTACATTGATATGATTTTCTAAAAGAATGAATAGAATAGAGTAATATTTATGATATAGTATGATTTAGAGGATCCCATAGTGTAACAGTTTTTTTTATATAATACAACAAGCATCAGTATGGATCTTAAATTATAGTTTAAAAAATTCATGATCCTCCAATTCACAATGGAGCATCATGTGAGAGCCACTGATGTAAAAAAGATATTTTATAGGTCTAGCATAACCCATGATGGATCTAATGTATCGTTTGTACCCTGTTATTGTCTGAGTTTTGGCATTGGTCAAACGTAGGACCTGTGAAGGCTCAAGGCATGTTAGTGTTGTTTTACATTTTATGTTGATTCTATAAAAGAGTCAAGTGACAAGAAAGGCCTAATTATGAAAGCAAAAAAAAAAAAAAAAGACAGACAATGGTTATTAGTAAAACAGAACAAATGGAAATATAAAAATGTTCTGCTCACTTTATACCTTTAATGCTGTGTGGAATATAAGATACCTTACTTGGAAAAAGAGGTAAAGATTAGTGTTAGAAAGGGCATCTGGCTGTAAGACAATGTTTAAATGACATATCTAACCCATGCAAGCATGAAGAAATGGGGAAACAAATGAATGAATGTACATATGAATAGTTGCAGTTTGATGAGCTGTTGTCAGTTAGACTTCGAAGTTACTGTTACCTTGTATTTTGCGTCTATAAAATATTTAGAATCTACACTTCTATTGAGTTCTTAAAGTTTTTTTTGTTTTTAAAGCTGCTTATAAACATGCACTCGAAGTGTATGTGTGTGTATATATATATATATATATATATATATATATATAGGTTATGAGCGATAGTGGTGTCAATTAGACCCAGAGGTTTCAGGTAATGCTGAGCAAGTGCTATGGATAGACCATAGTTAAGCTCCAGGTTCGGTTATTATGCGAATAAGGGGTCCAACGTAGGTTATATATCAGCTTGTGAATATAAGGATTTACTTTTCGTAATGAGATAAAAAACCAAGGTTGTGTATATTTTCCAATACCTTCAGGTATTGGAATCTTATACGTGTACCATTCTGCCTAAACAATGGATTTACAAATACAATATCCACGCATATCTCACATCTATTTTCGTTCCTTCAATTCACTCTCTATTTCCTATCTTATCTAAATTAACTGTTGCTTAACCATCCTCTCACACTGCCTCCGATGAAGGGATATAATAAATATCCTGGAAACAGCTGTAAGACCTTCTATTTATAAATGTTCTAAAATATACACAGCCTTGGTTTTTTATCTCATTATGAAAAGTAAATCCTTATATATATATATCTTTTATCTTTGGTTTTAGTCATTAGACTGTGACCATGCTGGGGCACCAACTTGAAGAATTTTTAATCAAATCAATCTACCCCAGTACTTTTTTAAGCCTCGTACTTATTCTATTGATCACTTTTACCGAACCATCAAGTTATGGGGATGTAAACACACCAACACTACAACAGTTGTCAAGTGGTGGTGGTGGGGGACAAACAGGCACAAAGACACACACACACACACACACAAATATGATGGGCTTCTTTTAGTTTCCTTCTACTACATTCACTCATAAGGCTTAGTTGGCTAAAGGCTATAGTAGAATACACTTGCCCAAGGTGCCACACAGTGGGACTGAACCCAGACTCATGTAGTTGTGAAGCAAGCTTCTTACCACACAGCCACACCTGCATTTATACACACATACACACACCTGTTGTGTGTTACTGCTACAATAGCTTCATATTTCCACATCATTAACTTTGGCTATTATTTTTATTGGATTATTACCTAATAGACTGTAACTGTTCTCCTATTCTAATACACGCACACACACACACACATACAGGCACACACTCGCATGCACGTGTACACTTGAGTGTATAAATGACATTGAATGATGAGAAAGAGCATTCAACGCATAACAGCAGAATTTATTTGTTTATTCAAAGCTAATGCTTCATTATTGCTCTGGAAAGCATGAAACTTTGATATCTAATCATCATCAACATCTTCCTCATTTTCCTGCATCCTTTTCCTTGTTTGTGTGGGTTGGATGTATTCAAAAACAGTCTCACATCCTGCCACTCTCCATTGTCACCTGGCATACACAAGGACAGTAATAATAGAAGTGTTATTTTTGTTTTTGTTTCCAAGGTTTTTACACCTGTATGTTCTTCAAATCACCGTCTACTGATTGGGGAATATGTAATTACATAGGGGCAACACAAAACAGATTGTCTATAGCTTGTGTAAGGTGTCCCCTTATATCCTGTATAAATTTCTGTTTGAGATTACTGCTCTCCTAGACTGGTCACCTCTAATGTGACATACAGAATCAACATCTCTTCCATTTTACTTCTCAAATACATGGTTCCAGGTTCAGTCCCACCACATGGCACCTTGGGCAAGTATCTTCTACTATGGCTCCAGGCTGACCAAAACCTTGTGAGTGGATTTGGTAAGCAGAAACTAAGAAGCTTGTCATATTTATATATATATATATAT
>NC_069004.1:17244324-17246345 GCF_001194135.2 Octopus bimaculoides
ATATATATATATATATATAATTGTAGCGTGGAAGGTGTTTATAAGCCATTTAAAATAACACACAAAAACTGTTTGTATATGTGTGGAGACAGCCAAAAGAAGCATTTGACCCAGACTGCCTTCTTCCAACTGTTAAACATGGAGGAGGATCTGTGATTATCTGGTGGGGCTATATCTTGGAAATCTGCTGGCCCAATGGTTTCCCTTCATGGCAGAATTAATAGTCAAGACTATTTAAGCATTTTATCTGATCAAATTTATCTTATGGTTGCGGAACTGTTTCTGGAGAGAAGCGCAATCTTTCAGGTTGATAATGCACCAATTCACACAGTTAAAATTGTTACTGAATGGCACGAGGAACATTCTAGTGAAGTTGAACATCTTATCTGGCCACCACATTCCCCAGATCTCAAAGTTATTGAACATTTATGGTGCATTTTAGAAAAACAGGTAAGGAGTCAATATCCTACACCATCATCACTGAAAGAACTGGAGACTGTTTCAACTGAAGAATGGAGAAAAATTCTTTTGGAAACAAATTCAAACTTTGTATGAGTCCATATGTCATAGAATTCAAGCTATAATTACTGCCAAAGGCAGCCCTACCCCATATTAAAATAAATTTGTTTTTAATTTTAAGGTGTTTCCATTATTTTGTTCAACCCCTGTATATATATATATATAAATATATATATATATACTTTTATTTAAAATGCAGAGATGCCTATAATAGGACATCTAACCCGCTAGAAATAGTAGCAAAATACTACATACCACAAAATTAGGGATAATTTCGAAAGGGAATGAAAAATAAATTTCGAAATTATCCCTAATTTTGTGGTATGTAGTATTTTGCTACTATTTCTAGCGGGTTAGATGTCCTATTATAGGCATCTCTGCATTTTAAATGAATAATACATAGTCTATTAACTGTTTTTTACTCTCGCTAGACCACTGGTGGTAAATAAAATTTTTAAAATTTTTTTGCTACCCTGTAATTTATTAATATATATATATATATATGTATATATATATATGAATGTATATATATATATATTGTCATCATCATCATTGTTTAATGTCCACTTTTGCATGCTTGCATAGGTCAGATGGAATTTGTTGAGGTGAAATTTTCTATGGCTAGAGGCCCTTCCTATTACCAATTCTCACCTGTTTTCAAATAAGGTAATATTTCTCCATAAATAAACATATTTTCTTGTAAGATTGTAAATGAAAGATGCAGCTTCTATTATGATGACACATATTTAATAGCTATCATGTGAAGTTAAAACAAAGGGGCAACATCACACACACAAAGCATACACTCTTGCATGCTCACACACATTTACACACACACACACACACACACACATACACATTACAGGTTTCTTTCAGTTTCTGTCTACCAAATCCGCTCACAAGGTTTTCATTGGCCTGGGGCTATAGTCAAAGACACTTACCCAAAGGGCTATATGCAGTGGAAGTTAATCTGAAACCACATGGTTGGGAAGCCAGCTTCTTACCATACAGCCACACCTCCACCTATACATGCATACATATATACATACATAAATACATACATACACACACACACACATCATAATTGCTTGAAATGCAGAGTAGATAAAATGGCCGATAACTGATGAAGGGTCGTTCTTTATGTCTTGCTTTCCATTTGTTTCTTTCATTGTTCACAAAAAGGTTTATATTCCATGTTTTCATATTTTGTATTTCATGTTGTTTATATTCTATGAGGTCCTGTACCTATATATGTAAGTATGTACATATATGTATATATATATGCATATATATATATATTATATTATTATATATATAATATTATTAAGTTTGAAAATAGAGAGATCTAATGGATACAAATTAATTTATTAATTAATTAACATCTTCATATACACTTGTTTCATTTTGCATCCAATTTAAACTACAAAACATATACAAATATATAATCCAGTGTATCTTGGATAAAATATCCATATAAGAGGTCTAAATATCCTCATAGTGAC
>NC_069004.1:17246355-17247010 GCF_001194135.2 Octopus bimaculoides
GGCAAGGCAAACATCTCAAGTCATACACAGTATTATTATAGGAAGAAATTTAAAATCTTACTGCTGTTTTTGGGATATCCCCAAGTATGGGATATTCTGTCATCAGAGACAAATAGGGGAAAAAAAGAAAAAATAGATCCATGAGCGTAAGTCCTTAGGTGCAATCCTGTGTATATCCATGTGGGTTGGATCTATGCAGGATTGCACCTCAGGACTCATGCTCTGGTTCCTATAACTTCGAAAAGTTGAACTATGAACTCTTATGCGAGTTTTTTCTTCTTTCTTTCAATCTCCTTATTCTTTTACTACCTTCCTCTATGTTGTCACCTCATTAATATATACCATTCTCATTTTCCCTATTTTTTCCCTGTTTTTCCCAGAAACAGCTGTAAGATTTTAAATTTCTTCCTATAATAATATTGTATATGACTTGAGATGTTTGCCTTGCCTTAATGTTTGCTGTCCTGCTTAACAATTGTATATCCACTGCATTGGAAATCTGCAATCACTCCATAACTACTGCCTCGGCCCATAACCTTGGAGACCTAGTAATCGATTACAGCACTTACCTAGTGTACCTAATTGTTTAGATAAACTGTGAACCAAGCGCCCATACTTTGTATATATATATATATATATATATATATATATATAT
>NC_069004.1:17247063-17247584 GCF_001194135.2 Octopus bimaculoides
TATATTTGTTTATGTATGTATTTATATTATCTTAGTTGAAAAACTTCGATAAGGTAAATATGTTAATAGTTACCAGGGTAGCATTCAAAAGGATGGTTCCCTGAAGAGAAAATTACATTTATAAAAACAGCTTTTATTTCTTTGGAATAGAGTGCATGTAATTTTCGAAACATGTGTCGGAATTAAAGGAACTTATTTATTATATACGTTTTGCTCCATTTATTCTTGATTATATATATATATATATGTATATATATTAATTAACAGAGTGAGATAAAAAAATCCAAGGCTGTGAAAGTTTTCAGAACATTTATAAAGAGAAGGTCTTACAACTGTTTCCAGGATATTTTACATATCCCTTCATCAGAGATGGTGGGAGAAAATGTTTAAGTAATAGTTATTATAGAGAAGATATTCTTTTATTCTTTTATTTGTTTCAGTCATTTGACTGCAGTCATGCTGGAGCAGCACCTTTAGTTGAACTAATCGACCCCAGGACTTATTCTTTGTAAGCCTGGTAC
>NC_069004.1:17247594-17267330 GCF_001194135.2 Octopus bimaculoides
TTAGTTGAACTAATCGACCCCAGGACTTATTCTTTGTAAGCCTGGTACTTATTCTATTGGTCTCTTTTGCTGAACTGCTAAGTTATGGGGATGTAAACACACCAGCATCAAGTGATGGTGGGGGGACAAACACAGACACACAAACACATACACACATATATGACGGGCTTCTTTCAGTTTCTGTCTACCAAATCCACTCACAAGGCTTTGGTCAGCCAAAGGCTATAGTAGAAGACACTTGCCCAAGATGCCACACAGTAGGACTGAACCCGGAAACATGTGGTTGGTAAGCAAGCTACTTAGTACAGAGCCACTCCTGCGCCTATAATATATATATATATCCATATGCTTGTGTATACATTTAAACATTTATGCAAGTATGTACTTGCATATTGTAAGTGCATTAAATGGTAAGAAATTCTCATTGGTGTGTACATTCATACATGTGCTAATGTTTGTAATATGTGTCAGGATGTATAGATGCAAACACACACACACACACACACACACACACACACACACACACACACACACACACAAATGTAAATGTGTGTGTGTGTGTGTGTGCTTGAACATGCATGTAAATTCACTAAGTTTGTATGGTCTATTTGAATCCTGTCAGTTCATTAGTTGTTAACATTAAGGACAAATGTTAATTATTGATTAACTGAAGACTGTATGAAAGATTTCATAGAAAAGATAAAGTAACATGAGCTTACACTGTTCGTTTGTACCAAATGAACCAACCAGCATCAACATATCACTAAACAAACACCAACACCAACCAATGTCCACTTAGTATCAACCAACACCAACCAATGTCCACTTACAGAACTAAACAGGGTGAAAACCATGTGGACCACTGTGAGTAATATTTTTTGGCACTGGTACTTTTGGTTTACTTTTCTTTTCTTTTTCTTGTTTCAGTCATTAGATTGCGGCCATGCTGGGGCACCACCTTAAAGAATTTTTAGTCAAATGTATTGACACCAGTACTTATTTATTTTTGAAAGCCTGATACTTATTCTAGCTGTCTCTTTTGCTGAACCACTAATTTACAGGGACGTCAAGTGGTGACAGTGGGGGGAGATAAACACACACACACACACACACACACGCGCACACACACATGTACCCCATGGGCTTCTCTCACTTTCTGTCTACTAAATCCACTCACAAGGCTTTGGTTGGCCCAAGGCCATAGTAGAAGACACTTGCCCAAGGTGCCACAGAGTGGAACTAAACCTGGAACCATGTGGTTGGGAAGTAAGCATCTTACCACACAGCCACATCTGCATCTATCAATAATTTTCTTTTGTATCAGAGCAGTAAAAACATCGAAGTCAATATTTTTCCGACAAAAATAAGGCTTAGTGTCTATGAATATTCAACATTGGTATGGATGTGGTTCCTTGAAAGTGACCTTGTTAACCATTATGCATATTTTGGCACTTAGCTGGGATCACTGGTTCTCAAACAGATGAATACTAGCAACTCTCTTTCCTCACCCCACCCAATATCATTGAAATATTTTGCTCCCTGCTTTCTTCCCTCTTTCTTAACAAGAAGACAAAATAAAGTTTCCATCATAGTAAGCCTTCTTCCATCTTCACCGTGAGGTTGAGTACGTTTAAAAGTTTAAAGCCATTTTGAATTTATTAACCCTCTAGCATCATTCAGATTATTCTGTGAAATGTAATGCTTATTTAATTACATTGTTTTTTAATTAATCATGCTTTATCTTGTAGCTTCAAGATTTTAATGATGTAATTGTTTATTTTTAGAATGACATTGTAGGGTAGGTGTGAGAGGCAAAATCTGAACATAAAACAAGTAGAATATTTAGGTTCAAAAGGCGGAAAGCTGGCAGAAACATTAGCATGCCAGGCAAAATGCTTAGCTGTATTTTGTCTGTCTTTACATTCTGAGTTCAAATTCCACCGAGGTCGACTTTGCCTTTCCTCCTTTCAGGGTCGATAAATTAAGTACCAGTTATATACTAAGGTCGATCTAATCAGCTGGCCCCCTCGCCTAGAGTAGAAATGAATATTTAGGTTCAAGATGTCCAATTTAAATGTAATTTGTCTGCTCCATTTTCCATCCTCTCAGTCTTCTTAAGAAACACTGTGATAATGCCTCAATTTCATTAAAAAGATTTTATTCACAGAAGAACAAGTAAAGCAATGTGTAGAATGCAATTTTTTCTGCTTCAGAATAAAACATGGTGTTTATTTTTGTATGTTTTTCTCTTTACATTGTTTTATTTTTTTTTATTTAGATTTGTTTAATGTGTATTATGTTTTTCTGTTGGGTGTTGTGGGATCACTCAGTGGTGGCACAGACTCTGACTACACCAACTTATTAACTTAACACTAACCAGAATTGCCCAACACAAGTGAGTGGATTTAGTAGAAGGAAACTGAAAGAAATCCTCTTGTCTTGATATCAGGGTGATTGTTGTACATGAATATTGTTCATTTGCAATATTCTGCAAAAACATGTCTGGCCATGGGATAATATTACCTTGCTTGGAAAGAGGCAAGGGTTGGTGGCAGGAAGAGCATTCAACTGTAGAAAATCTGCCTCGATGCACTCTGTCCAACTCATGCAAGCATGGAAGAGTGGATATTAAAACAATGATGGTGATAATTCAAGCAGTTATTCAATGTATAAGCGTTTTTAATTTGCCTTGAAAAAAGGACACACAAGACAACAGAGTTCAAGATACTCTTAAAAAGGTGAAATGGTCATAGTTGGAATATATTTGACCAGAGCTCTACTTGATCTGGAGCTAAACATCAACAGAAAGGACCAAAAAACATCAACCAGTACCAGTCAGCAGGGAACTGATACAGGGTTACTATACTCACAAGAAAGAGCAAGCACATCACTTCTTAATGGGGAAGAAACATTGGATAATGTTGTCTTAGATATACCTAAACAAAAAAAAAAGAAAGAAAGAAAAGATGGATCTACCAAGGCAGGAACATCTTTGATCAAAGATTTGCTCAATCAGAATTAGGGATGACACATCAACACCAAAAATATTATCAGCACCATCACCACCATCAATAACAAATATACATCAACCAGCTTCAACCAACACCAGCAACAAAAATGAAACTTCTAGGTGGTTGCTCAGTCAGCTAGAAATAGCAGTGAAATTTCTCTGAAACTTATATATAGGGAGGACAAATTGGATAATAATGTAGTCATAGCTATGAGTAAAGCAAGGGATGGTCATAACTGGAATGCACAACCATTGCTGACCTAGGGTTAAATAACTAAGACAGCAAACACCAGCCATCAGTGCTATCTTAAGGCATGGGCATGTTGGGCAGTTGCTTGGGCCCCCTCTCCCACCACCACCGGGTCTGTGTAAGATGTGGTTGTGTATGCATGAGCCCAGGGCCCTACAATACTGTTATGAAGCCTCTACCAGCCATTACATTTGCAGTAAGAAATCTATAGAAACAAATACATTTGCGACAGTAATGACAACAACAATGATAACAATGATTTCAAATTTTGGCACAAATCCAGCAAGTTTGGGGGAGGGGGTAAGTCAATTGCATTGGCCCCAGTGCACAACTGGTACTCATTTTATCGATTCTGAACAGACAAAAGGTAAAATCAACCTCAATGGAATTTGAACTCAAAATGTAAAGATGGATGAAGTGCCATTAAACATTTTTCTCGGCATGCTAATGATTCCGCATGCTCACCACTTAAATAACAATAATGATTTCTTTTAACAACAACAACAACAAATAATAATAATAATAATGATAATTATTATTATTATTATTATTATCACTTCATTTATTAGCCGCTAAAGTCAAAATAATAATAATAATAGTCACAATGTAACTGATTGAATATCAATATTTAATCAGTTCGTTAACATAACTAGTCAATTAATCTTTTTCCTTACTCAAAGTAATTTCATAAGCACTTTAAGATTTCTATATTGATATGTATTGGCTGGTACTAGAACTGGTTGGAACTGGTTGGTACTGGTTGGTGTTGGTAAATCAGCAGAATCAGAAAAAATACTGGACAACATTCCTTGTGGCATTTAGCTGTGTTCCTTTATATTCTGGTTTCAAATCTGTCTGTGGTCAAAAGAATAAACCATAATCATTGCCTTGTGATTGGATATCAATACTGATATACAACTGATTGAATAATAATAATAATAATAATAATAATCATCATCATCATCATAATTATTTAACATCCACATTTCCATGTTTGAATGAGTCAGACAGAATTTATTGAAGCAGGTTTTTTCTATGGCTGGATGCTCTTCCTGTCACCAACTATCACCTGTTTCCAAGCAAGGTAATATTTCCTCACGACCAGACATGTTCTTGAAGAATATTGGAAATGAATGACTCTGCTTGCATGACAGGGACACTCCTTTACATCTGTTTTACAATGTCAAGACAAGGACACACATACACGACAGACTTTTTTCGTTTCCATCTCTCAAATCCATTCATAGCCTGGGACTATAGTAGAAAACACTCACCCAAGATTCCACACAGTGGGACTGAACCGGGAACCATGTCATTGGGAAGCAAATCACACAGCTACACCTATATTTAATTAGTCATTTAATATTTAATTAATTTGGTAACATAAACTTTAACACCTCTTATCATAATTCTATTTAATATTTCAGGATTTTAATATTGATAAGTTTTACGCTCTGAGTTGAAAATTTACTCAACAAGATGTGTACGTGTGTGTCTGTATGGGTGTGTGTGTGTGTGCGTGTGTGTGTGTGTGTGTGATGTATGGGGTATGCATATTTTTGTGTGTTTGATGCATAGGTATGTGTCAGTGGAAGTGGCAGTAGTAGTAGTGGTAGTGGTGGTGGTGGTGATGGTGGTGGTAGTGGTGGCAGTAATTGTAGACATAGTAGGAGTAGTAGTAGCAATAATTCTTTCTATTGGAAGTACAAGGCCTTGAACTTGGGGGAAGGGATTAAGTCAATTATATTGACCCCAGTGTGTAACTGGTACTTATTTAAGTGACCCCGAAAGGATGAAAAGCAAAGTTGACCTCAGCAGAATTTGAACTCAGAATGTAGCGACAGACAAAATACTGCTAGGCATTTCACCCGGCATGTTAATAATTCTGCCAGCTTTCCACGTTAAGCAGTAGTGGTAATAGTAGTAACACCAGCAGCAATAATAATAATAGTAGCAGCAGCAGCAACAGTAGTAGAAGTAGTACTAGCATCAACTGTAGTAGTGGCAGTAGTAGTAATAGTAGCAGCTTAGCCCTGCTGAGCCCTGATCAAGCAGCAGACCCATGCTTAAGAGTGTCCAATCACAACCTTCTCCCATCTTTTTATAGACATCTACCTGTGCAAAGTTCTGTGAGACCAAGATGATAGACTGTGGTCTGAAGGATATTTGGCTGTTATTTCTCACAAATCAAATGGTTCTCTCTCTCTCTCTCTCTCTCTCTTTCTCTCTCTCTCTCTCTCTCTCTCCACACATGCAACACATGTGTGTGTGTTTGTGTGTTCAGTATAGTGAGCATATGTACCAAAATGTGTCTGTGTGTCTGCAGGTACAGGTGTGGCTGTGTGGTAAGCAGTTTGCTTTTCAACCACATGGTTCCAGGTTCAGTCCCACTGCATGGCACCTTGGGCAAGTGTCTTCTACTATAACTCTGGGCTGACCAAAGCCTTGTAAGCGGATTTGATAGAGGAAACTGAAAGAAGCTCATCATGTGTGTGTATTTATGTATGTGTGTCTTTGTGTTTGTTCCCCATCACAGCTTGACAACTGGTGTTTGTTTGTTTACATCCACATCACTTAGTGGTTCAGTAAGAAAGGCTTAAAACAAAAAAATAAGTACTAGAGTTGATTTGTTTGACTAAACTCTGCATGGCCACAGTCCAATGGCTGAAACAAGTAAAAGATATGAGTGTGTGTGTGTGTGAGGTGGGTACAGGCATGGCTGAATGCTTATGAAGTTCATTTGCGGATCATGAAGTTCTGGGTTCAATACCACATGACAGCATGTTGAGCAAGTGCTTTAGATCACAGTGTCAGATCAACCAAAACCTTCTGAGTGAAATTGGAGACAGAAACTGTGTTGAAGCCTGTTGGATGGGTGGTTGTATGTATCATTGATAGGCCCGGGCTCCTTGTCACACAACATCACGTGTATGTTTTATTACATCGAGGGCACAGTTGCCTGTGGAATAATCAGCCATTTACTGGTTCAATGAGGTAACTGTCCTATTCACCAAACAGAACAACCATCAGAACTGATGGAAGATCCATTTAAAGAAAAACATGGGTGTATATGTGTATGTGGGTATATATATGTGTGTGTGTGAGAGTGTGTGTGTGTGCACGTGTGTGTGTGTTTTGTACATGGGTTTGTGTATGTGTATGACAGTGCAGACGAGCATGTGTGTATATGTACAAATGTGGGAGTGTATATACAAGGGAGTGCTAAAAAGTTCCTGGTTTGGGGTAAAAAAAAATACACTCAATTATGATTTTATTTTACATATTCCCTTCTCAGATTCACACACTTATTGCAGTGGTCCTTCAGATTTACTAAGATCTGTAAAAGAACTCAGAAGTTTTGGCCTCCAACCAGGCCTTTCACAAAACCCTTAAAGCCAGGAACTTTTCAGTACCCCCTCATATATATGTGTGTATGTACATGGGTGTGTATATATATATATATATATATATATATGCCTGTGTACATGGAGGTGTATATATGTATGTGAGTGTATAGTAGTATATAATGTATTATGACTTACAACAACAAAGACTTGATGGGATAATTACCCGTAATATAATGGGGTTGATCTTATTGACTATAATTCTCACTACAACTCTGTTTTGATACAAAAATAAACCTTGCATCAGGTTAAATGATATCAGTATACAGTAACACCTTGATTAGCACATGAGATATGTTCCTAAAAATGCAGTGTTAAATGAAATAGCACTATATGAGGTCATTATTTTAAGATAGTGTAAATAGAAGTTCAAGTTGTGGTGGTCATGGTAGAGATGCATTTACTCATAAGTATGGTTAACCAAGGCAGACCTGAAATTAAACATTAACAGTTTATTGGAAATCAAACCAAACCAATGAGAGGAGATCTATGTGGTTTATCAATTTACTAGAAATATCAGCAAAATCTCCCTTAACCTACATCCTACCTAATAAAAGACTAAAGAATGAAGGATATACTGGATAATGAATTCTGATGAGACAAAATAGGACAAAGCTAATATTAAATAATGTAGCCTTACACATACATAGACATGTGGTAAGAAGTTTGCTTTCCAGCCACATTGTTCTGGATTCAATCCCACTGCATGGCACTTTGGGTAGGTGTTTTCTACTATAGTTTCATGCCGACCAAAGCTTAATTAGTTGATTTGGTAGGCAGAAACTGGAAGCTGAACTGAAAGAAGCCCATCGTGTGTGTGTGTGTGTATTTGTCTCTGTGTTTGTCCCACCACCAGCACTTAACAGATGTTGGTTTGTTTACACTTACATAACTTAGTGGCTCGCCATTAGAGATCAACAGAATCATTATCGAGCTTAAAATAAATATAACTGCTGGGATCAGTTTGTTCAACTAAAGTTCTACAATGTAGTGCCCCAGTGTGGCCATGATCCAATGACTGAAATAAGAAAAATATTTTAAAAATATTCCTAGAAGACTGGACAGTCATGACTGGAAAACCTTTAGGTCACACATAGACTGGCTTGATAAGAGTTGACCCAGGGTTAAATAGAAACAAATGCTTGGAAGCTGGGAAACACTCCACCCACTCAAACATTTATGCCTGTTAATTAGATTACACAGTCTGTTGTAAGATTGTTATCAGTGAGTAATGACGGAGTGTTTAAATAATCTAAAACTGGTTCGGGATAGATTTCATTGGGGAAATAAATACACAATCTAATTGATTTTCATTGAGTTGTTCTACGTAGTGATTCACAAGTACCTTTAGCATTGAAATGACATAGAAAACTTTTTTTTTTATTCCGTCAGTTTTGTTTTTATATATAATACTATCTTTGCTAGTTTTGTTGCGAATATCTTTTGATATAAAATAATAATAATAATAAGAAGAAGAAGAAGAAGAAGAATATAGTAATAATAATGGTTTCATATTTTGCCTCAAGGGCAGCAGTTTTGGGGGAGGGGATGAGTCAGTTATATTGACCCCAGTATTCAACTGGTATTTATTTTATCAACCCCAAAAGGATGAAAGTTAAAGTTGACCTTGGTGAAATTTGAACTCAGAATGTAGCGATGGGCAAAATACTGCTGAGCATTTCATCTAGTGCACTAATGATTCTGCCAGCTTGCTACCATAAATGATGAGGAGGATGATGATGATGATGATGATGGTGATGATGATGGTGATGATGATGATGGTGATGGTGATGGTGATGATGATGATGATGATGTCAGAATTAATCTATATACAGTGAGACAGAAGTTTTAAAAAATAGCAAATTAGAAAGGACCAGGCCCGGATGGAGTTCAAGGCTATGAGCTGAAGAATTTTACACAGTTGCATGAAAGGATTATTGCGCAACTGGATGACTTTGTGCAGCAAGGTCACATTCCTGCCTGGATGACAAGTGGATGAATGCTGCCATGTTTCAAGGATCCCTTGAAAGGGAACTTGCATCAAATTTTCGACCTATAACCTGTTTACCACTTGTATGGAAGCTTATGACCAGTGGAAGAGTTATACACCCATCTGAAAAGTAACAATCTACGACCAGAAGAACAGAAAGGATGCAGGAAAGCGAGTAAGGCAACAAAAGATCATTTATTATTTGATAAAATGACAATTAGAAATTGTAGACACAGATTGACAAGACTGAATGTAGCATGGCTAGATTACAAAAAAGCATATGACATGGTACCACACATGTGGTAAACCAATGAGTATGTTTGAAATAGCAAAAAACATAGAGAAAATGCATAATGAAAGTATGAAACATTGGAATACTGAACTGATTAGAGGAAAACTAAAACTTGGAAAAGTGAACATCAGACATGGAATATTCCAAGGTGATAGCTTATCTCCATTACTATTCATATTAACCATGTCACCACTCACTATGATACTACGAAAAGTTAGAATTGCTTACGGTTTCGGAAAATTAAATGGTCAGATAAATTATTTCCTTTTCATGGATGATATAAAAGTTTATGTGGAAAAGGAGAAACAGTTTGGAAGTGTTGTACATACTATCTGCATTTTCTCAAATGACATAGGTATGGAATTTGGGACAGAAAAGTGCACTATATTGAAAATGAAATGAGGAAGATTTGAAAGAAGCCAGGGAATTGAAATGCCAAATGGACGAACAATGAGAGCAATTGAGAAAGGATAGTGGTATTAGTACTTGGGAATACTGGAAGCAGACGAAATAAAAAAAAATGAAGAAATGAAATCAATGACCAGTAGCGAGTACACAAGAAGAGTAAGAAAATTATTGCAGTCAAAGCTGAATTCAAAAAATCTTATTGAAGCAATAAATTCAAGAGCAATATCCTTAATTTGATATGGAGTTGGAATTATAGACGGGACCAAAAATGGTATAAAGAAACTTGCCAGAAAAATTAGAAAGTTGTTGACAATGTATGGTGCCTACCATCTGAAAGCCTAGATCAAGATGGAAGAGGCTTAATAGCAATAGAAGAATGTGTACAGATGGAAAGAAAAGTGTAGTAGAATATTTACAGAGCAGTACAAAAAAACTACTTAAGGCAATAAATAAAGAACATTTGATCAAACATGTAATAGGAGAAAAGGACAAGAATGAAATACAAAGAGAGCACGTCTGATAGATTGAAGAGAAACCTCTGCATGGCCAATTTTGGAGAGCCACTTAAGACGTATGTGGAACAAAATCCTGGGCTTGGTTATAAAAGGGGCAATTGAAGTAGAACCTAATTGTAGCAGCCCAAGATCAAATGGTAAAAACAAACAACTTGAGAAAAAATAATAATGGAGAGAATGTGTCAGAAAAATGTAAAGCCTATGGAATTTGAAATGAGACAGTGGCACACATTGTGACAGAATGCCTCAAGTTGGCACAAAAAAGAATATGAAAAAAAAGGTATTGGAAGGGTGATGCCTACCCTGCATGCAGATAAATTTTTTTGCAAATAATAATGCATTGTTTACCCATTCTTTTCAATTGAACTGAATTAAGCTTTTTTTTATAAGTATCACAATTATAAGTATTTACACTCTGGTGAAATTAAGAAATCAAGTCGTAAATAAGCGAAAACCTCAAACCTATCAGAGTACACATGCGTACGTGCCCGCACACACACACACACACACACACAGAGTTGCACTGGTGCATTGGGAACAGTAAGCAAAGATATAGACAAATGGCTGAAGGAAATTGGAATAGAATGCCCAGTAGAGCTCCTACATAAAGTTTGTCTCTTAGGGACAGCATGGATTATCAGGAGGGTTCTAAGCAGTTGAAAGACTGCTGAAAACTTGTGAATATGTAAGATTACAGGTAGTAACCTACTACCCACATAAATCCTACCAGGAATAAAACCGAACCTGAGCCAAACCAAACTAATAATAATCTCAAAAAGATTGGTGCAAGTGTGGAGGTAGAACACCTACAAAAATCAGCATTGCTTGGAACTGCAAAAATTCATCACAGGGTTCTTGAAGCATCACCAGTAAACAAGTGTCACCTTAGTCTGCTCTGGCTGCGGACACCCTGGCACTTTCTGTCACACCCAGCGAAATAAGCTGAGAGTTTTCATCAAATAATCATAATAATAATAAAAGGGGGGGAAATACTCACTATTAAATGATAAAATTGCAAGAATGTAGGAAATGAAGAGAGTAACTGTTATCCTAGAGTTGTAGGGGACACTTGGAACATTAACAGCAAAATGCTGCCAAGTATTTTACCAGGCGTGCTAACAATTCTGTCAGCTCAACACCTTAAAAATAATTATGATGATGATGATGATGATTTCTTTTATTTTCCACAGTGGCACTTGATGAGGGGGTCATTACAAAGAGTTAAGAATTTGTGTTGGGGTTTACATGAAAGATGAAGGAAAGAAAGGGAGAGGAGTGGGAAATTAAATAAAAGTATACATAGGCCTAGGAGTGGCTGCGCGGTAAGTAGCTTGCTTACGAACCACATGGTTTCGGGTTCAGTCCCACCACGTGGCATCTTGGCCAAGTGTCTTCTATAGCCTCGGGCCGACCAAAGCCTTGTGAGTGGATTTGGTAGACGGAAACTGAAAGAAGCCTGTCGTATATATGTATATGTATATATATATATGTATATATATATATATATATATATGTATGTGTGTCTGTGTTTGTTCCCCCAACATTGCTTGACAACTGATGCTGGTGTGTTTACATCCCTGTAACTTAGCGGTTCGGCAAAAGCGACCAATAGAATAAGTACTAGGCTTTCAAAGAATAAGTCCTGGGGGTCAATTTTCTCAACTAAAAGCAGTGCTCCAGCATGGCCACAGTCAAATGACTGAAACAAGTAAAAGAGTAAAAGTGAGCACATTTATGATGCAGTGCTCCTGATACTTGAGAAACTTCCAAATAGGGCCAATCAAGGAAACCCTCAAATCCAGGATCACCTTGACCATCAAGGGCACAATACCCTGCCTTACTGTCATACTCCAAACTATAGGGGTATACTTAGAGTAGGTCCTTTTGCCTTAACAGTCTTTGTCGTAGTCACCCATATTTTGACAAATTCATTGGGAGAGAGAGGGTACTTCTCACTCCACCCCCACTTTTCTTTCTTAGTGGACCTTAGTGGGATTGTTTGAAGAGGAATGTGTCTAGCCTCAATCCTTTCAATCTTGTCCACTACACAACTTCCTTCACCATAGCCACTAGGCAGATGGACACTGCCTGCCTCACAGGTGGTGGGGCAATGCTGATCATGGACTTGGCTGATGGCTGGATTTGTTCTTCACATGACAACAGCTGTTTCATGTAATTCCACAGTTCAGCCACACTTGGACACTGCACAAGGGCATGCAGAGTGATTTTGTCACCCTGCATGCATTTCAGATAGTTGCACTTGGCAGCAGTGGGTGGTTTCAAAATTGAACTTGGGTAAAATTTAACCGATGACTGAAGAGCTCCCCCACCACTGCACCATGTAGTTACTCAACTGATTTCCCTTGAATCACAGTGCCGAAAGCAACAACACACTGGGCTTTGTAGTTCTAGATATAAAAAAGAAAAGAAAAATAAACAGGATGGTCACTGGTGGAATGCCTTTGATCATAAGTCTGTCAAATCAGGTTGGATTTGGGAATTAAACAAAAACTACTACTACTACTACTGCTGCTGCTGCTATTGTCACCAGTGCTGCCACCACTACTTCTACCATTGCCACCACCACTACCACCACCACCACCACCACCACCACCACCACTGTTACCCCTACTCTGTTGCTGCTGCTACTACTACTACTACTACTTATTTATTGGTATATTGTCTGAAGAATATTCTTTACAGCTGTATGTCTTTCCTATAGCAGTGAAAACCTCGCTGTAAACTATCAAATTCTTTGGTAATTAATTTTATCGTGTTTTATTTCACCAAAACTGTTAAATGTAAATTTTTATGAGATGTAACTCTGAAACATGTGTACAATATGTACCTATTCCTCTCTTTGGCTCTTTTACTGTTCACTATTCTGTCTTCTTGTATTTTATCTTGTGTACTATGCATGTACTTTTGGATATCAATGCTGTCTTTCCTTGATTTAATTGCTACTTTCTATCCCTGCTTTTACCCTTTTCCAACAAGCTGTAGGGGGCCTGAGCATTGTATACAATAAGCTCATTATTATTATAAAACCGAAAGAGGTGAGTTGGCTGAGTCCTCCGCATACCAGACAAAATGCTTCCCTTCATTTCCATCAGCTTCATGTTCTGAGTTCAAATTCTACCGAGGTCGACCTCACCCTTTGTCTTTCATTGTTTTGGAGTCGATAAATATCAGTTGAGCACTGGGGTCAATGTAAATGACTAGCCACCCACTTCCTTTGCACCCAAATTTTTGGCCTTGTGCCTATTGTAGAAAGGATTATTATTATAAAATCGAAATATTTACTGAATGTAGGCTCCAGTGGTGTTCATGTTATATAATACCTAAATTTTTATGGAAAGTAAAAAGTAAATATTTATAGACCGTGTGACAGAATCCAAGAATTTGAAACTTACATATTAATACCAGTCAGATGGGGTGGAGTTAAGGATTATCAATGATTAAAATAGATACTTTATTTGCAGCATAATTTTGTGAAAAACACAAAACTGAAATAACTGTTAGATAATTACATTTGCATTGAACTGCAGAAGATTAATCTGAATCTGTTTGCTCTACAAACAGATTTGTAGGGCATATCTGTTTACCCTCTGCCTACAGGTGGAGAAGGTTGTATTATTTGAGTCCCAAATATTTATAGAATGTGAGACCTAAATATTTGTATAATATCTAAACAGCCAACACATTCCCGGCAACAGCTGAGATGACAATGGACAAATGAATATGTATAATAAATATTTAATGGGTGTTGCTAGGCCACCATCAAATGGTTTCTCATTATCTAAACCAGGAGTTCCTACTCTTTTGAATGTGTTGACCCCATCACTGACTTACATGGCCTTCATTCAGCTCGGTCAAATGCTCAGTAAAATATTAGTATGAGAACTTTCAAAGTTTACCTTTTACCTGTTAATTATTTCAATCAATCGACCGTGGCCATGCTGGAGCACTGCTTTGAGGGGTTTAAATGAATAAATTGACCCCGGTACTTATTGTTTAAGCCTGCTACTTATTCTAGTGGTTTGTCTTTGTTGAACTGTAAAGTTATAAGGACATAAACAAACCATCACCAGTTGTCAAGTGGTGGTAGTGGTGGTAGTGGGGGACAAATACAAACACAAAAACACACACACATAGATACATACATATACATATTTCTCATTGATAATGGCATTTCCTATTGATAGTGGTATTTCCCATTGATAACGAATAAAGAACCAGAAACGTGTCGGAATCCAATGGGTGGGGGGCAGCACTGGGCAGATATAGTGTTATTACACCTTTTTACCACGGTGACTGCAGTGAATTTGTGTTTAGAAGTTGAAATATGTCACAAACATATTCTAACCTAAAGCTTGCTTTTGCCTAAACACTGTTTGCCACTGCTGTAACTTTTTCTGACTTGGCAGTCTAATGGTACAACTCAGTCAATGCTGTTGACTGTGTTTTAAAGCTACAGCTTTATTTAAGTCTGATCAGAGTTGCCTCTCTTTGGTATTTCCCATTGGTAATGGCTAAAGAGCTAGAAGCATGTGTGGGAATCCAGCAGGGAGTAGCACTGGACAGATATGGCATATTTTTACACATTTTTACCATGGTAACTGCAGTGAATTTGCTTTAGAAGTTGAAATTTGTCACAAACACACAAATACACACACACACACACACATGATGGATTTCTTTTAGTTTCTGTCAACCAAATCTACTCACAAGGTTTTGGTCAGCCTGGAGCTTTAGTACAAGACATTTCCCCAAGGTGTCATGCAGTGGGGCTGAGCCCCAAACTATGTCGTTGAAAGCTTCTTACAGTACATATTGGGGAAAAAATTAAGAAATATTTTCCTCTACTACATGTGTAGCTTCATGACATAGGAAAGTTGCCAAATCATGAAAAGTGTTCTTTGTTATGTTTGTGTCATGCCTTGGTGACACATGGTAAGTTACTTTGGCTGTCACTGCTTTTCCATGTCACAAAGGCAGGGATTATAGATCTTTTATCTTTTGTGCATTTCTGTTATTGGACTGTGGCCATGCTGGGGCACTGCCTTGAAAGGTTTAGTTGAATAAATCAACTCCAGTAATTATCTTTTTAAGCTTAGTACTTATTCTATCAGTCTCTTTTGCCAATCCACTAAGTTATGGGGGACATAAACAAACTAACACCAGTTGTCAAGTGTTGATGGGTGACAAAATACACACACACGTGTGTGTGCACACATACACACATATATATATATATTCGACAGGTTTCTTTTGAGTTTCTGCTCATCAAATTTGCTCAGAAACTTTGGTCAGTCCAGGGCTATAGTAGTAAATGCTTGCCTGAGATGCCATGCAGTGGGATTGAACCTGTGAATATGAGGCTGGAAAGCAAACTTCTTACAACCAAGCCTATGTGACAAGAAGTTTGCTTGAGTGTTCAAATTTTAAGATTTCAAATTTAAAATTTGTCAACCTCCTGGACTTTATTGATGCTTTATATCAGCCACTTTAGGAACCTTTGTTTGAATCTCTGGTGGAATATTCAGTCAAACATGGATAATCTTTCTTCAGATTAATGGTAACAGCTGGGAATTGCAACTGTAAAGAAGAGTAAAGGAAGTCAGGTGCATTTACTAGGGACTGAACTATTGTCACACCTTACCAAAATTAGGGATAAAAACTCACCTATAGCCATTATCACCTTTAAACCAATGAGGGAAGCCTCTGTGTGATCACTTGATGTGTTATAAAATGACAGGATGGTCATACTTGGAACACCCTTGGTTATGAATTTGGTGCTAAACATCATTGTCATCAACACTATCACCACCGACCATCCACCACCACCACCACCACCACAACAACAACAACAACTATAATAAATCTTCTGTTCTGAACATTATTTTGACAGCTTTTAGTTTCTTATTTTATTTATTTGAAGATTTGCACAAACTTCCCTGCAGTCTGCTGCTATTGGATTTGCTTAGTTGCTATGACAACCCTCCCCACTCCATCCTCTTTTTCCTCCTCCTCCAAAGCAGTGTGTCACTCCCCTATCCACCTCCACCCACCTTCAATTACCCTTCTTGTCTACAATTCCTAATCTGTACACCATATAATAACAAACATTCCCTAACTACACTCTATTATAAATTCTCACTGTTGTTGTCAGATATTGTTACAACATGCTAACGAAGACAAAACAGTTGGTTGTGTCTTCGTTAGCATAGACACTTACTTAATGACTTCATTTCCATGAAGAGAGAAAACAAGACCCACACAAAAGACAGATAAACAGTACGAGAAGACAAGGAGGCTAAAGAGTCAGGGAGGTGTTTGTTTTGGCTAATTAATTAACTCAAGGAGGTGTTTATTTGTTATTTGATTCAGCTAATTAATTAACTGAAGAAGGTGGTGATCACTTCTTGATGATGTCTATCTGAAATTCACCAGAGAAACACATTCTGTTACAATTAATTATTATATTTATAATTGTACATATAATTATTGAGATCTTGACTCCCAGTAGTATTGTAAAAGTGCTGTCATAATTGTTGTTGTTGTTGGCACTCCGTCGCTTACGACGTCAAGGGTTCCAGTTGATCCGATCTCAACCGAACAGCCTGCTCGTGAAATTAACATGCAAGTGGCTGAGCTCTCCACAGACACATGTACCCTTAATGTAGTTCTCGGGGAGATTCAGCGTGACACAGCATGACAAGGCTGAACCCCCCCCCCCCCGAATTACAGGCACAACAGAACCAGGAAGTAAGAGTGAGAGAAAGTTGTGGTGAAAGAGTACAGCAGGGTTCGCCACCATCCCCTGCCGGAGCTTCGTGGAGCTTTAGGTGTTTTTGCTCAATAAGCACTCACAACGCCCGGTCTGGGAATCGAAACCGCGATCCTATGACCGTGAGTCTGCTGCCCTAACCACTGGGCCATTGCGCCTCCACTGTCATAATATACAGAATATATTTGGCATTTTATGCAATATGCTAAATAAGGTTAGGCAGTTAATGATTTTAAACTGCATCCTTGTTTTGAAGTTCCAGGGTTTTGAAGAGTGTGGGACCACCTCTTGGCCACTCTTGTTCCCAGATCTATTCTTACCCTGAGCAGTATCTGTCAGTGTTCCAGCAATGAGTTTAATAGCATGTAACACCTGAGCCATATATTGAAATCATGGGATGGAGTATGGTGAATGTGAACTATTTTGGCAAACGTATCTTATTGAGCCAATGGTGAATATTACGAGATGCTGAGTGGCTGAACAAACTGCAAATGACCAAAACCAACCAGTGCAGTTAGCAAACCATTGCTATCATCTGTAACTGCAGCATGTGTAGATGAGATGTTTCAGATGTCAAAAGGTATCAATGTGATTAAAACCTAGGCTAGACATTTATGCAGCATCACTCGATAGGGACATCTGATATGGAAGAGGTGCATTAATCCGGGTGGAGTGCCTGACTGAAGGAGGAGGAGGACAATGACAATGATGTTAGATTAGGCAGTTAATGGCTCACATTGTTATTACACAAAGTTTTTCAAAGGTATGAATGCACTCGTCTCAATCAGATACCTGCAGAAAACTGATGAATTAAACTCATGCTTTCATGACCTCATCAATCACTGATAAGATCCTCCACATATGTGTGAAACCAGTTCAGCTGATCCCACTTTTCCTACCCACCAAATAAGATGTTTATGTGCAGTCAGGGGTAGACTCTATATCTTATAGGGTACAGTATAACAAATGTGTGTGTGTGTGTAGTGGTTGGCATTAGGAAAGGCATCCAACCACAGAAACTTTGCCAAATCAGACAGGAGTCTGGTGCAGCTCCCCAGCTTGTCAGTTCTGGTCAAGCTGTCCAGCCGAGGCCAGCATGGACAACAGACATTAAAGGATAACGATGACCACACACACACACACACACACACACACACACACACACACACACACATGTAGAAAAGGTTGATAATGACAGCAAATTTTATCAGTCACTGAAAATTTTTTTTTCAAGACTTTATATATTTTTAGTTTACCTTGTGGGCGGGGAATTTGTAGTTTAATAGTGTATTTATGAGGCATATAATAATCAGCTTTATGGATTATTTGATTGGATGAACATAAAAAAAAAGATATGCCAAAAAAGAAATAGAATAAGGAGAGGGAAAAGAAGAAAAAGCCAAACAAGGCAAATGTCTCCTTCTTCGTGACATATGGGTTACAGGAGTGGCTCTTTGACTTAAAGGTACAGTCTATCTGATAGGTTTCCATCGTTTCTTTGTGTCCAACTTCACTCATAAAGCTTGGAGCAAGTATGGAGGCTTATGGTTAAAGATACTTTCTAAACACACCAAACACTGGAAACAAACCCAGCACCTCACAATTGCACAGAAAAGTGTTTTCTATATTAATCTTTGGTTAATGAATAATAAAATTCGATATTGAAAGACTAAACAGAAGTCACATTTCTATACTGGCCTTAACCCTTCACCATTCGGATTAAGCCAAAAGAAAAAAATTACTTTAGCTCTTCACTGGATGTTGTGACATACAAGACCCACACAAACTCTCTCATCATTAAATTAGATGCTATGACAACAGGTGAGTTTGAAAATTTTTTTAAAAGAACTGTTTTTATAGCACAGGCTCAAGCATCCTCTATGGTTAAGAAGCTAACTTTGTAACCACGTGGTTTTCAGTTCAATTCCATTGTGTAGCATCATGAGCAAGTCTCTTCCACTATAGCCCTAGGCTGACCAATGACTTGTGAACAAATATGGTAGATGGAAGCTGTCTGGAACCCTGTTGAGTGTGTGTGTGTGTGTGTGTGTGTGTGTGTGTGTGTGTGTGTGTGTGTGTGTGTCACACACTACCACCACAAAACAACCAGTGCTAGTTTGTTTACATCCCTGTAACCTTGTGGTTTGGCAATAGAATAAGTACCTGACTTTAAGAAAAAGCCCCAAAGTACTAAAGATCAATTCATTCAACTAACACCATTCAAGGTGGTGCTCCAGCATGGCCATAGTCCAATGAGTGATACAAGAAAAAGATAGCCTTGTATGATCTGGGTTTTATTTTTATTCACTTTGGACAGCAAGACATGGAAACATTTCCAAACTGGCCCATCTCAAAAGAAAAACGACCCACCCTACTCACCCCACATAGTTCTGCAGGGTCATTCCTGCAAGAAATTGCAGTCAAACAGCCTCTACAAATCTCAGTCTCTGTTGTCTTAGGTGAAAAAAGGAAGGCAGGCATAATAGCCCCCGGCTAGGGGCTACCTAATAACAACAACAACAATAACAATAAGTACGACAACCAAAACAGGTTCAAGATCTCCAACTACTACAGCAAATTCCAGGAAACAACAGCAACTAAGCAATTATGGCAACAACATGAACACTACCACCACCACCACTGCTACGATTACTACTCCTATCACCAGCATCAAGAACATCAACAACAAGCCTTTATCAATTACATGTTCATGTTAGCTGGCGATCTCATGTGTGTAAATGTTTTTACTCCGACTGGTGAAACAGGTGGTAATGGATGTGGAGTTTGTTCTTGGTCAGTAATTGGTCAAGACTAGTTTTACAACAACAAAAATGACCCGGAAAGAAAAAAAAAAAAGGTAAAATAAAAAAAAGCAAAGAAAAAATAAAAAGAAAGAAAGAGAGGCAGCAAATGAGATTCCTGAAATGAAATGTTCTCTTCACATGTGTTCTTCCTCATTGTTTCCTAGATTCTGAAAGAAAGATTTACTGATTTTTAGAGATTTATGGTTTTGCAGTGAATGGCACCGCTGCCACCACCATCACCACCACCAACACCACCAACAACAACAGCACAAC
>NC_069004.1:17267787-17269811 GCF_001194135.2 Octopus bimaculoides
GTTTATGCATTTGTATATTTTGTATGTGTGTGTGTGTGTGTGCGTGTGCGTGCGTGTGTGTATATGTGTGTGTGTGTGTATGTGTGTGTGTGTGTGTGTGTGTGTGTGTGTGTGTGTGTGTGTGTAATAGTCAGTCTGCTAAAAATAGTTGAACACATTATCCGATCAGAGAAGGATACCATTGCATGTGTGCAAGACATATCTCATTGGTGTCCAGCCTGAAGGCTGTTTGACACTGCCGCAACAACAACAAGAACAACAACAACCACAACAGCACTGGTGAGTTGATAACATTAACTTGAATATTTTACAAAAAAAAATACTATACTGAAATAGTATTTAACATTTAATATCATTTGTTATTCTTTAGCCCCAGGTCAGCCCTGATGGAACAGGTCTATAACCAAAGCTATTCAAGCTGCTGTGACCACCCCATGTTTTTGTGTTATCTAGTGACACTATTAGCTGATGTATCCTGTATTTGAGATAGCAGAATGTGGTTTTGAGGGAAATTTAGATGCTATTTCTAGCAGATCATTCCTCATCCCACATAGAGATTCCATCATTAACTTGTTTTCAGTGTTGTTGTTGCTGCTACTTAGCTCTAGGTCAATCCTAATGAAGGGAATTTGTTATCAAAAATAACTCCAGCCATAACTATCCTCACTTTCTCTCAGGCCTTGTATATCTTGGACTCATTATCCAATGTGTCCCGTCCTTTTCAAGATGTGTAATTTAGCAGCAGTTAAATCCTGCTTAAATTAAGGTGTAATTTAAAGGAGATTTGACTGCTCTTTTAAGCAAATAGAATGACCATGTGAAGATGTCGTCTGGTTTTCATTGTACAAAGTATTGTCTTTTAATGTGCTGAGAAAGCTGTATTAAATCTAATTTTCTGTGTTGTTGTGGGTGTTTATTTTATTGGTTCTTCTGTTATTCTAGTTTGCTCGTTTATGGTATTGTGAGGTGAGTTTATTGAACATGTTGTGTAAGTTGTTATAGTTTTGAGAGAGCACTGTCTATGTGTTTAGGCTTAAGTGAGTGTCTTTTGCTATAGCCCTGGGCTGACCAATACTTTGTGGGTCAATTTGGCAAACGGAAACTGCTTGGAAGCTTATTTTGATCCTTGTTGTCTCAATCACACAAAGTTATACAGACCAAGAGGTGAAGCACTTGTGATCCTGAGATACCTGCTGAAGATATAAAATGGTTTCTAACAAAGAGATAAGTTTAGTCACAATAAGAAGAGCTTGCAACATTATTATGCAGCTGCTGCACCTTCAGCATGAAGTAAAGCATCTCTGATGTTTATTTCACCACCTGTATATATATATATATATATATATATATCATCTCAATTATCACCATCATCATCTTTTTAACGTCTACATTTCATGTTTACATTGGGTTGGACAGTTTGAAAAGGATCCAATGAGTTCAGGGACTTTATCATACTCCAGTGTCAGCTTTGGCATGGTTTCTATAGTTGGATGCCCTTCGTAACACCAACCACTTCACAGTGTGTACTGGGTGATTTTTTGGTGCTACTGACACTATTGAGGTCACCATGTAGCTTGTAAGCCAACAACCCCAGGGAGCGAGGAAGCTGCATTTGTATGTTAAATGGTGGTTAAGGTAAGAGGGAAGACTCCGGGGTAGAGCAGACTCTTGTTGTAAAGGAGCTACATGGCTACTCACATCTAGGAGAGACAGAATGAATTAGAGGTATCTCCAAGGAGATAAACAATGGTGATGAGGTATCCAGGTGGCACCTCAGGTAGCAAAAGCAGTACTGGGTAGGGGGGATGGCAGTTTGCAAGAGTGTATGGGGGAAGAGTGTGAGAAGGAGATAGGCAGCATCTGCAATTTGTTAAGATTGGGGAAGGGGTGAATAAGTTGGGGAGGCTACGGAGATGCTAGTTGTAGGGCAGTAATGATGATAATGTTGGGGAGCAGAGTAGAGAGATAAACAGGTGTGGTGCACATATATATAATTATATATATATATATATATATATATATAT
>NC_069004.1:17274340-17279586 GCF_001194135.2 Octopus bimaculoides
AGCTATCATATGGTAGCATCAATGTGATTCGCCACAATCTCAAGTGGTAGCCTGCATTTCCATAGGAGAAATTGAATCACTCCTCAAACTGGCAGTGCTCCCACTGCTTACATTAACAATGAGAGACTTAATGTGGGTGGGGGACTTGATCTGATACCCAGTTACCACATAACTCTCCTGAGTGTCTTTAGCAGAAACCACTCCACTGCAAGCATTGCAGTCAGGTTTCTGGTTTGAGAATAATTTCATCCTCTCAGTCATGGAGTTCTTCAGGAAGGATCACAAGTACAGGTCTTCTTCCTTTGACTATGTACAACAAGGTAGACAAGTTGCTAGGTGATGAAAGTATAGAGCATAAAGGAAGGGGCCTAGAACAGATTTCTTGTGGTAGAGGAGATACAAGACGACTCATATTGTACAAGAGAGAATGGAAGTAATAGTTGTGGGGATGGACAGAGATAAAAACAGTGGTGACAAGGTGTCAGAGTGGACCCTGGGGGAAGGAGAACAGAAAGGGTAGCTGGGTAGAAGTTGCAAGAGTCTATAAAGAGGATGAGGGATGGTTAGTGATGGAATATGGTTGCAAATATACTGAATGCTGAACTAGAGTTGAGGGCTGGTTGATGATAAATATGAGTGGGATGGAAGGTAGGTGAGAGTAGATGGTAATTAGAGATTGGGAGGGGTATAAATGTAAATGTAGTGAATGATAGAGGGGTGATGATACATATGAATTAGGGAAGGTTGGAGGGAGTAGGTGCCAACTGACAGTACAAAGAGGTGGAAAATGAGCAAGATAATAATAATACAGTTGACAAGAGAAGGAAGAGAAAAAGGGAGATGACTTGTGATGAGTGGGAAGATGAAGTGCATGAGGAAGGAATGAGAGATGCATGGTGATAACAAGTCAACAGGAAGAGATTCAATGGAGATGGAAAAGAGATGATTTAAAATTGTGGTGGTGATCAATGTAAAATGTAAGTGGAGAGGGACAAAGTTATAAATGAAGTACAGGTATTAAGGGAAGTGGTTCCAGGTAGTGAGAAAGATAACTCATATCACTTAAAAGGATGATAAACTATGCATTAAATTATAGCAGCTGAATACTATAGTTAGGCAAGTGATGGAGAGATCAATGATAGTGAAATGAGATGGTGGTGGAGAAGATCTGATGAGAAAATAGTTGAGGGAGCCCAATTATATATACAGATATTATACTTCCAAAATCTTACTTTTGCTAAGATGAACTGATCTTTTTGAGTACCAAATATCACCAGTCATTCTAGTCCTTTGTCATCCCAATCCATGAGATTCATAATTCTGATTTCAGCCTTCAATACTTTGTCCCGTGTTTTTCTGGGTTTCATTTCTCCACAAGTTCCACCCACCTTAAGTGATTGGCATTTCTTTATACAGCAGTCCTCTGCCATATATAACACATCACCATATCCACACAGTCTTCTCTCTCACTACATCTAATTCCTCTTATGCTCAATTTTTCTCTCAACTGATTTGGACTTTGTCATTCATGCATACTGATGTTGCATGTCCAATGGAGCATGCTAGCTCAATTTCTTCCTAATTTTTACAAGCCCTCTACATTCAGAGCTCATGTCTCATGACCATGTAGCACTGCAATTTGTACATAAACATTAAACAATCTGCTTTACACTCTGGAGAAAAAAACCTTTAGTTACCAACTGAGGTAATAGAGTTCTTTGAACTTTCTCCAGTCTGCTCTTATTCTAGCAACTATACTTTGAGAACACCTTACTAATTAAGATACCTAGAAAACAGAAGGTATGAACTACCTCTTGTGATCCTTCTCAGCATTTGAGAAAATCTATTTTCAGTGTACCATTAGTGTTTATTACTCTTGTGCATGTGCCAAATACAAAGTTTGCTTTCTCTGTCAGCCTGCCTATGATTTTCATGGCATCTTTTGTGCTCCTAAAGTTTGCATTAAGTACGCTGTATAGAGTTTCTGCCTATTTTTTCCCCACACATTAAGTAAGGCCATTTCCATAATGTAATCAGAGTCCTGTTGGAAAGAGAGTGTTTTCCTCCTTAGTAAAATGTTGGTTTTTCTTCTAAGTTAACTTTGAGGCATTTTGATTCTAGGTTTTGCTTACCTCCCAGAATTTGTTGACTAATTCCACAGCAAATTCTACTATAAGAACATGGTCTTTGGCATACAGCAGTTCCCATGGCCAACCAGTCTTAAACACCTCTTTTATAGCCTGAAAAACTATGCTCAATTGGAGGGGACTGAGAAACAAAACCTAATCAACTCTTACCTGCACATTAAATTTCTCATTATACTAGTTACTAATTCTTACTTTACTGAGACTACCTCTACACAAAACTTGTATGGTTCTCACTAGCCATTATCTAACTTCAATTTCCTCAGTGACCATCAATTCAGAGATTGAGGGATCTTATCAAA
Source organism: Octopus bimaculoides (assembly GCF_001194135.2). Taxonomy (NCBI): domain Eukaryota; kingdom Metazoa; phylum Mollusca; class Cephalopoda; order Octopoda; family Octopodidae; genus Octopus; species Octopus bimaculoides. The sequence continues at coordinate 17,276,787 of NC_069004.1, forward strand.
GGCTCTCTCCAAGTTGATAAATGCTAATACAACAGTTTATTTTCAGCCAAGTACTTCTCTTGCTCTTACCTCATCAGGAAAAAGGGCTTTTTGTACTTTTTTCCCTGGCATGGAACCTAATTACATTTCATCTAATCTACTTTTTCTCTAATTAATCTCTAAATTTTCATCACCTGGTTTAGGAATTCAATACCTCTGTAATTACTCCTCTCTAAGGCAGTGGTTCCCAAACTATTTCAAGCTGCCTTCCCCTTAGCACTCAGGCTACATTCCTAGTGCACTCACCACCACAAGCATAGACCACTTTCTGCATCAAATTCAAAACAACAGTGTTTCACGAATACAACTTAACCAAATTAATCTATTATTTTGTTTTCACATCCATTGCCCCTTTTGGCCACCCTATTATCATCCCCTGTTTTTTTAGCACCTACTTGGATCTTTCCTTCTCCCTCAGATGGGCTAGTACCGCCCACTTTGGAAACCACTGCTCTAAGGCATCTCCTTTATCTTTGTAAGAGTTAACTACGGTGCTTCTACACCAGCCATTGGGTATGAGACATTCCTGTACAATCTGATTGACTATGTGGGTACTTGACTGTATCTACTCTACCAGAGCATCTCAGTAGTAATTTCTGATAGCCCAAGGGCTTTTCTTACTTATGTACCCTTAATTGCTTTATCTTTCAAACTGCAGTATGGCTGGTCCCTCTGTTAGGACCATATTGGAAAGACCTTTCTCCCAAGCATTCTCCACATTTAACAACATTTCATTGTAGCATATCCATGCCTCTTTCTTTTCAGAAACACAAAGTGCAATGCTCCATTATCCACCTGTATACATTATTCACACAACATCTTTATTTTCTCTGAGGTTTTCCAGATTACCTTGCAATCAGGAACATCTTGTGCTTCTAATTCTTATGCCATAGAACATTTGTTTATCTCTCACTTTCTGCTTCTCCCTTTGATAATAAACTTGTTACTTAATATCCATTCTGGTTACTTGGTATAATTCTTTGTTAGACCCATTCTTTCAATCTCTCAAAATCTGTCTCTTTGCTTTTATGGTTCTATCTTCTTCACTGTTCCACTACCATATTACCCTTGGTCTGACTGGAACTTTGCACCAGTTGCAGATTTGGTCTGTACTCCTCGGTAGGCTGTCGAATAGGAACTTCCAGTTGTTCCCTATCTCCTCCTCCTTCTTATCAAATATTTCAATTCAAACTTCTCTAAATTTCTGACTGTTCAATGGATCTGTGAGATTCTATAGCTTTCTTTCCCAGACTGGTTGGTTTCAGTGGCATATAGGGGTTGTTGTATTGGGTGTGCTGCCACACCCAATGCCAGCAAATTTCAAGCAGGGGTGTAACAAAAGTTTTCCATTAAGATCTGTGATTATTTAATGCGTTAGGTTAATATTTATAATGAATTTGCCATTTTTGATGGGTGTTCAGTGCACACATAGCACACCCAGAATATATACCCCTGGCTGGTTTCTCTGAGTACTTCTAGCTCCAAGTCTGAAGTCAAAAGCCACTAACTCATGTTGGGTTGTATATTCTTCATCAGAGAAGAACTTTGCATTTACAACTATTTGTCTATCACATTTTCTGGTGAGAATGTAGAACAATATGGCTTGAGTGCTCACCAAACTGACACACAATCAGGTGAACGGCTATTTTTCCAAAGTCAGTGTCACATTGTAGAATTCCAAGAGCCTTGTCCTCCTCATTTCTAGAACCAAATCTGTTGCATCCATGTAAATCACTGACTTTCTTAAGGTCAGCCATGAAGACAAGGTCATTGTCATTTGTCATTGAGGCCTAGATCGAGGTTCAGAGGCAGAGATACATATTGTGGCTGTATTTTCTAGAGCTTAATTCTCTTATTGAACATTCTGACTACCTCAATTACTTTATCTTGCCATGTCTCAGACAAAAGCATAAACACATCCACAACACCATCACTACTAGCTATATGTGTGTGTGTGTGTGTATGCACACACGCACACATGCACACACACACTCATACACACACATACTATATAGGCATGGATGTGGTTGTCTGGTAAGGAGTTTTGGCGAGCTGGCAGAAACGTTAGCACGCCAGGCAAAATGCTTAGCGGTATTTCGTCTGCCGTTACGTTCTGAGTTCAAATTCCGCCGAGGTCGATTTTGCCTTTCATCCTTTCGGGGTCGATAAATTAAGTACCAGTTACGCACTGAAGTCGATGCAATCGACTTAATCCGTTTGTCTGTCCTTGTTTGTCCCCTCTATGTTTAGCCCCCTGTGGGCAATAAAGAAATAAGGAGTTTTGGCTTCAGTTCCACTGCATGGTATCTTGGGCAAGTGTCTCCTCTAGGCTGACTAAAGCCTTGTATGTGGATTTGGTAGATGGAAACTGAAGGAAGCCTGTCATGCATGTATATATATTATATATTCATAGACTGTTGATTAACAGCCCAGTCAAGATGGTATTTTCTTCATCTCCTACTCTTGTATTTACACAAATCTACAAAATGACTTTCTAAAATGAACTTCCATTTTGCAGCTGAGGAGTACATTTTCATTGCACATCTTACGTGGTGTTCTCACTACATAAATAAATGAAGTTTGCACGAAACGTGCGTACTGCTATAACCTAATGAATTTTTGTTGCTTTTGTTCAAATTTTATTCACCAAATCTCTTGATTTTGTTTTTGGTTTTTACCCTACCAAATTCTGGTGCCTCAAACATTTCAAGTACCACATTTAATCTTTTGATTAAATCTATATTATTATATATATATATAT
>NC_069004.1:17280093-17282708 GCF_001194135.2 Octopus bimaculoides
CTTAGCGGTTTGGCAAAAGAGACCAATAGAATAAGTTCATTTGTTCGAGTAAAACTTTTCAAGGTGGTGCTCCAGCATGGCTGCAGTTAAATGATTGAAACAAATAAAAGAATAAAAGAATATATCGTTGCTATTATGCAAAAGTGTTGTAAGTCCAAAATGTTGCTTTTTCAGAAAATGATAAAAACAGCTTCACCATTCCATAGCAAAACTACACTTTGACAATTTTTGATATCTTGGCATCTGAAGCAGCTGGAGATACGATAGTTTGACCAAAAGAACCAGCCATTGCAAGCAAAAATAGGTATTGTAAAAAATGCACCTGGCCAAATTTGGACATACAACAGTTTAACACAATAGCAATGCTCTGTGTGTGTGTGTGTGTGTGTGTGTGTGTGTGTGTGTGTGTGTGTGTGTGTGTGTGTGTGTGTGCATATAAATATATATGTATATATGCATAATTAAAGAGAGAGAGAGACATACAGAGAGAGAGAGAGAGAGAGAGAGAGGTAGAAACAGAGATTGATTGACAAATAGATATGTATGTGCATGACTATATACATGTTTGTTTTTAAATGCCTTTGCATTTACATTCTTTAGACAGAGGTGAGATTTGTTTATGTACTGCCTGTACAATATGTCCTATAGCTCAGTAGCTTTCACATGCAAAGATGACAAATGGAACAAAGTAAAAATGTCTGTGATGGGGCACATTTAGCTAAATAACAATACTGCCTTAAGGAGCTTCATTCAATCCACAAGAACATGGGACAAGTGGGCGTAAAATAAATGATTATGATATTAAATGTGTGTGTGTGTGTGTGTGTGTGTGTGTGTCTATAATAGATAAGAAATTAAAAAAATAGCATGTAATTATGATATTTTTGCAAATACCTGTCTGTCTTTTATTTTATGATATCTATTTATCTATCTATTAATCTAATCACCATCACCACCACCACTGCTGACTTCCACTTTACTGACAGCAAACCTGTACAATTCTTGGATAGCTCCCACCAGTTATTCATCTATCCCAAGCTTTTGCAATGACGACCATCTGATGGGAGAGTGAGAGATCCAATCAAAGTCTTTCACCATGTCAACAAGTACAGCAGTTTATTTTTGGCTCAATGTTTCTCCTGCAGTTACCTTACAGAAAAAATAGCACCAAAATCAAACAGCATCTGATCTAGATTAACTCTCTTCCTAATTAGTTGGTCATGATAATTTATCAACGAAGTAGTCTGCAAAAGTGCATCATAAAACTGATTCTTTTGTTTATCCATTAGTCCTTTTTAGGAACATAGGCTGAAATAATAGTTGCAGTTTTACTTTCCTAAACTATTGGGTCATCCCATAAATAATGCAATTTTTTCTATACTTTTATTTTTCAAAATTAAGATAAACAAAGTTCTTTTTTAATCTAAAATACGCTCTCCTTCATTTTCTACAATGCTCTTCTGGTAGCCTTGCAAGGCCCCTCTTCCAAAATTCACTTCTCCATGACAAAAAATACTCCTCCAGTACTATTCTAACCTCATCTACAGAATTCATATTTTTTCTGTCCAAATGATTTTGAAAACTGCAGAATAAATGTTAATCAGATGGGGCAATGTCTGGTGAATATGGTGGGTGGGGTATCATTTCCTATTCAAACTGCTCCAGCCTTTAGAATGTCATCCTCACTGTATGCAGCTGAGCATTATCCTGATGGAAGAACATCTTTCGTCTTGAAACCAAAGATGGTCGTTTTTCTTCTAGTACATGTGTCAATGAATGGTTGAATGACCAAATCCAAGCTTTTCAGCTAGTTCCTCAACAGTTACAATGGGATTTTGTTCCACCTGGGCTTGCAGGACATCCTCATCAAGCTCTACAGATCTTCCAGGGCGAAGCCGTAGTTTCCGGCTTAGAATTTCTGGAACCATTGTTAACACTGGCTTATATTTATTGTCCGATCCCCATATACTACATTAATATTCCTCACACTTTCCATTACATTGTTGCCTTTATTGAAATCATAAAGCAAAATATGTTGAATATGCTCCTTTGCCACTTCTATTATAACTTTGAAAAAAAAACTGTTAAAATCGAACTGCACTCTTTAAAACTTGTACTGAGAATAAAGACAAGGTAAAATTACTATCTGCTTTTACAGTAAGTTGATGCAGGTAGTTTATCCCATCCCCCACCCATTTTAGTTCATGCAATTGAAAAACTGCATTATTTATGGGATGACCCAATAGTTTAAGCATAGGTATCCTACTGCACACATTGACTACCTCAATCACTTTATCCACCAGTTTCTCAGGTAAAAGTATGCCTATACCCCTACCGCATCATTATTGCTTTTTTTTTCTTCTGGTCATTTCAACATGTTGAACCGTTAATCCCTACACATTTTTTCTCTCTCCATTTTTTCCTCTCCACTCTTTCTGACAAAGGGCATAGGCTCAAAACACCAAAGACTTTTCCATTCTTCCCAAGCATCAAACTAATACACCTGCTGTCTTCGTCTTTTGATTTCTGTAAAATTGAACTATACACACACACACACATATATGTATATGTATATATATATATATATATATATATATATATATATATATATATAT
>NC_069004.1:17283286-17286559 GCF_001194135.2 Octopus bimaculoides
ATATATATATATATATATATATATATATATATATATACATATATATATACATATATATATATATATATATATGAATGTATGTATATGCATGTATTTATACTTTTTTTTTAATATTCTTAATATTTTCTTTTCTATTCTTTTTTTACAGTGAGAGAAAATGTGAACATTACTGGAAAATAATTTCCTCTAAGACGTTATTTTACTAAAATTCTCAGAAGTTATGTTACAACCTGTAACAAAAGTTGTGTTTATTCCAAAGTCCAAAGTTTCTATTGGTAAAAATCAAACAAAAGAATATTGTAGAGAGCTCAAAGAAAATATTAGCTCAGAAACCCCAAACATTAGCACTATATCGTTATCTTCAGTAGCAACATCTGAGAATGGTCAAGGCAGTTGCAAAGTTAAAGAACAGAGAGAAACAACTAACAATTGGATTGTTTCCCCACAAGAATCTAAGAATTGTGCAACCATGTTTAAAACATCAATGCAAAGATCTCTTTGGAGAGAATGTAAAAACATTAAAACTTTAGCACAACCAAATACCTTTTCTCAAAAAACATTGAAAGATACTAATCTCAAAGCATCTAGTTATGAGCCAAATTCTATAACAAAAGAACTCAGAAACTGGAGAGAACGAAATGTTTTGGAAAAAGAACTAAACCGTGACTTAGTACAACAGAATTTGAAGACTGTTGAAAGTTCTTCAAAAAGTAATCTGACATTCTTTCTTCCCAGGATTTCTTCCAAAATCTCCATGTCACAGCATTCCAATAGCAAATCTATTCACAAACAATTGCAACTAACAAATATACCATTGAAAGTCTCTCACAGAAATTGTAACAAAGATTGTAATATATATCATAACAAACCAAAAGTAGTTTTCCCAAATTTATCTAGCTACACTAATGAATCTCCATTGGACTTGAAAGAGCAGAAATATTTCACATGTAATTCATACTTTCCTTTTGAAACTTGTGTCAATCAAAGAATGTGGAACTTGTTCAACAACACCCTTCCCTCTTCACCTCGTCGTAAAAATTTATTACTTAATTGGTACACAAGCATTTCTAACCAATATTCTCCAAAAGCTAGAACTGTCACCTCAACAAAACAGTCCATTCCTTCATGGTTGTCTAAAGATGCTGAAGACAATATTGAAATCATTGGCACTCAGGCCTTATATCACAAAAAACATAAATATTTTGATAAAGAGCCAGCTTGGAAACCCCCTGTTTTACATCCCTGACCTTAATAAAAACCTCACTTCTTTCTCTATACACCTTTTCATAGCTAGAGCTACTGTATTGTTCCTGTATATATTTAGCTCACTCTGTTGATCAGATAAACTACCGAGACTAAGCAGTTCAAACATTGTATTGCAGTGGGTCAAAATTTACAACTTTTGTTACCAGAATTCAGGCTACATTTCCAGTTTGAATATAACTTCTCCCAACATGTCTGTGAGCTTCCAAAAACATGTCTGAGAGGGACATAAAAAGGGAAACATTAATTTACTCTTGAACAATTATGTGCTAAGTTGCATCTTAAAAATCTTTTCTTACAACATTTAGCAACTACTCGCAACACCATATGCAATTTATCAATTCATAATTCCATAAGAGTGAGCTATTCAAGAGAGATAACTCTTTTTATTACTAGTTTGACTTTCTGTGATTGAAAAGCAGTGAGTTTTTCATTTTACTTAAGAAGATTTTCATAATAAGTCACATAATTAAAACCTCATACACTTATAATTTTTAGCATAAGGAAAAATGAAAAAACAAAATGGTACTCCAGTCGAATCATTTAAGGGTTAATGGATTATCAATGGACTTGTTATTAGTAGATTAACAGTGATCGGCAATAGAATTGGATTAACTCAAAACAGGATGCTGGTGAACTAACGATGAACAAGACATTAATTTTCATGACTATGAAACTCATTATCAGTTTATGTTAATCGTTTACACAATATTTTCCTCTTCCTCCTATTCATGATGATGATGATGATGTATGTCATCATATCCCAAATTTACAGTTTCAAGCTGGCTTTGGAATCTTTATGACTTAACATATACATCAGCACATGTACAAGTGATTAAATTTTGGCGGGATATTAAGTTCAATATTCCAGTAATAGCAGCAATAACGACTGATGTATCTATCTACAGCTTATTTGATTTTCTGACCTTCCACTTTTCTCTTAAAATCAAGAACAGAATTCATTCCATAATGCTAAATAACTTCTTTTCTCTCACCAAACATTTTCAATCATTCCTGATTATTTTTACTCTCTCTCTCTATCTCTCTCACTCTCTCTCTCTCTCTCTCTCTCTCTCTCTCTCTCTCTCTCTCTCTTTATAAATATACCAAATGAGATATCACATGTCTGTCTTATTAAAGAGATATTGTTGTTCTGTGTATATATATATTATATATATATAGTTAACAGATGAAATCCAGAGATGCTCAATATAGAAAACACTTAGTAGCGGTCAAATGATTTGAACTTACACACTGAAATCTTTACAAAGGACTAAGTCTGCTGGGTAAAGAAAGGCTTTAAGAGGAATCCAGGTGAGCAGATATGGAGACAATGATGCAAGTAAACAAATAAAACTGCCTGTAAATAGATAGAAAACAAAGACTGAAAGTATTCAGTGATGATGAATATTCATGTATAAATTAATAGATATTTATGTATTAACAGAGAAAGCTTAGAGTACAAAGACACAGAAAATTAAGGGGAGAAGGTATGGTATTTCAAGTCCAACAGCTGTTTCTGGGGGTCTTGGAATTATGCAATAATGTTGGCAGATGTAGTTTGCAAAAAGTCAAGGATATTCAATCAGTAGTGGAAACATATAAACATTAGGTAGATCTGGCCTCTGACTTCGAAGTGGAGAGATAATTATCAAACATTTCAAATCATGATTCAGGGAAATTTGAAGGTAAAGTGGTTGAAGAAGAAGGCAAACAGAAGTCAGTGGAGGGAGAAAGTAGGCAGCTCGGTGGGGAGTCTGGAGAGTGTTGAAGCAAGAAAAGACAAGAAGGGACAGGAGAGTCAGATCAAGAAGAGGAAGGGTGTGAGTGGCCAAGGTATTGGGAGGAGTAGAAGTGAAGAGTTGTGAGATGATTGGGAGGGGCTGTGACGTTTTGAGCATGGCTCTTCATCAGGAAGAGGAAATGTTTGGTGAGAAGGAAAACGTTAGTCTAAGAAAAGCACATGTCTGATATATCATATATATATATATATATATATATATATATACA
>NC_069004.1:17286569-17290842 GCF_001194135.2 Octopus bimaculoides
TATATATATATATATATATATATATATATATACACACATACGCACACTATTGTTATTTAAGATAATACATGTTTACTAAGGACTTCCTGTAATGCATGAGCAATGATACACAGTAACCGACTGTTGTTAGCTGAAGCATACATACACATATGCACCCCAACGAATTTCATTCCTCATAACTTTCAGAAACAGGGATATATTTTAATGAAATTGTCTAAAAATACACTTCAGATGGTGTAGATATGATGTAGATTTGAACTATTTTGGAATTTGTTATGATTATAAATTTTTTGGGAAAAAATATGATGAGGGCCAGTATGTATGTGTGTTATCCCACCAGTTTGTATTTACAGATTAAATTCTATAATCGTAATCTACACAGTCTGAAAGGTGTTTGTCGAAATCTTCATTTAAAAATATCCATTTTACTGAAAGTTATGAGGAAAGAAAGCTGACCTGTGAGAATTTTCTGAATTTCCTCTCCCCACTTTCCCTGAATACATTTTCTTCCCAAACTCAGATATAATTGCAGTCTACACCATCATCTGAAGCATATTTGTAGAGAATTTCATTGAAAAGTATCTATTTTTGTGGAAGTTTTGAGGAAATGAAGTCAGTGGGGCACATTTATGTAAGTATACCCTAGACTTACACATACATATACATATACATACATACATACATACACACACACACACACATACATACATATATATATATATATATATATATATATATATATATATATATATATATATATGTATATATATACATATATGTAAGTATGTATGAGCCAAGGAGAAAGACTTCTGCAATTTTTCCTCAAATCTGAGTAACTGGCTGGGACTGCACCATACTTCATATACATACATCAACCGATTTCTTTGTTCATAACTTTCAGAAATATGAATATTTTTTACTGAATTTGTTGTGAAATAAATTTTTCACAAAAAAAACAAAACAAAAGAATTCTTGTTAGTATATGTGTGTGCTATCACACCAGTTTGTATTTCCACATTAAATTCTGATATAATCATAATGTACACATTCTGAAAAGTACTTGTTAAAATTTTCATTTAAAAATACCCATTTTTGTGGATGTTATGAGGAAGCTAAGTTATGTTCCTTTCCCGAGCGTCTAATAACACTATCTGTATCACGTCCTCACGTTGTTGTTTTTTGTTATTGTTTTTTGTCTTTTTTTTTTACCTATATATATATATATATATATATATATATATATATTATTTTGTTTAAAAGAGTTCCAACACTGTCTGTTTTTTATGTTTTATTTATATTCCTGCAGAACCAATGTGGGGTATAGAATATGGAATATACAATATATAATATAATATACAATATATAATATAAAATAAAATAAAATAAAAATGGATGGCACCATGAAATAAAGTATTGAATGTATATATACCCATTGTCTTAACATAAGTAATATTAACATTACATCATTATTATATATCTCCATATCAGCTTACTTTGCTTCACTTTCATTTTGTATGTAACAATATTTATATAACTGCATGTCGTGCATAAACAAAGAACATATTTCTTTCATTGTCTGCATCAAAAGGGTGACAATAATGTGAATGAAATGGACTCAATTTTTGATGACACATGAATAATTGTATTTATGATGATATTGTGTTTAGTAACGAATACTAACTGTTTTAAAAATGCATTATAGCATATATGTTTATATTAAAATTTATTGGAAGTATTTAAGTAGTAAGTTTTCATTGCTTTATAAATGCATGTTATTTTAGCATAATTATATTTTATTTTATAGTTCTACATTACATTTTCCATTATTGGTATTAGAGTTTTATTCATGTTCTATGTCTTGCCAGTATTCTTCCCACATGCATGCTATATGTATACTTACACATATACACTATAAGAATATATGATAGAATGATATCAAACCAATGTAAAGCATGCTATCTTAAAGATAGTGTGGTCACACAAGTATATATATATATATTAAAAGTTGCTATTTCAAATGGGATAGCATAACAGTTAATCATTTCTTAAAGCTCCATGTCATCAGATTTTCATTAGGTATTATTTATATTTGAATAAATCACAGAGTGAAATTGTTTCAAATTTTTATTATAACATCATAATTTACATAGTCTTTACACTTGTTTCACTAACATATACTAGTATGCTGTGTTGAAATCCTTACATAAACAATAACATGATCCCCTCCCACTCTTTCTGTCTCTAGTTCTCTCTCTCACCCCTTGAAATGGGGGATGACACATGGTATGGGTGCTAAACCAAAATCAAGGTATAAGGGCTACATCAAGAATACATGGGAGGTCAAAATATTGGATGAGAAAACCTTGCTTTTGATCGTTCATCATAAAAGAAAGCAGTGCATAGTGGGAGGAGGGAAGTCGAACAAAATCGTAACATGAATGAATAATTCAAGAGAGATGTTTGTAAGGTTCTTGATGTGAATCTTCCTGAAAATGTTGGAACACGGCTCAGTTTAACATGTAACAAGTGTTGGACTGTCTAAGGGAAGGTAGGTCTTAAAAGACATCAGAAGAGTCATATACCTAGGGAAGTTGTTGACTATGCATTATATGGCATCTCTACATGCAGAGGGTGTGGAGAAGAATGTGTACCAGGAAACAGACTGAAACATCATATGAAAGTTCACTGAAGCGATATAGTAACATCTATTGTAAGAGGTGCCCATCATTGCCACCTCTGCAGTAAAAGTGTAAGTTTTTAGCAGGACTGAACAGCCACATCAATGCTGCTCATGGTTAAGATAACAATCAAATGGTGGCATCACTCAAAATTGACTTGCAACTAGCATATACGTACAAATAAACATACATACATACATACACGCCTATGCATATACATACATATGTATATACATAAGTATGTTTAGGAGCCATAAAGGTCTAATGATACTTGGAAAATTGATTTTCTCAAATGCTCTAGAGGTTTCCTAGAGGCAGTGGATAATTTCTGTTACTGAGGCAACTTAATTGGCATTGAAAGAGGATGTCTCGAAAGTACAGTTGCTAGAATAAGAATAGGATCGAGAAAAGTAAGGGTGCTATTTCATTCCATTCCATTGGAAATGAATGAATGTACAAGAATAGGATGAATGTATAAGAAGAGAATGGAGAAAGTAAGGGTGCTATTTCATTCCATTCCATTGGAAATGAATGAATGTACAAGAATAGGATGAATGTATAAGAAGAGAATGGAGAAAGTAAGGGTGCTATTTCATTCCATTCCATTGGAAATGAATGAATGTACAAGAATAGGATGAATGTATAAGAAGAGAATGGAGAAAGTAAGGGTGCTATTTCATTCCATTCCAATGGCAATGAATAAATGTATGAGGGTGAGTCAAAAATTAATGCCATTTTGTTTAGGACAGGTATAATTACCAACACAGGAACATGTATCATACATCAAAATGAGGCTGGTCCTCTATGGATCACATCTCTACTTCTCAGAGCAAAGCATGCCATCAAAGTGACACCGGGGTAAAATATATGAAGCCAATTATACCCATCATGACTTCCCGTCTGATAAGGGTACACCAGGCATATGCATCACAACCATATGTACACGACATGGTGATCTCATATCAAGATAAACAGCGCATGACCTCGCAGGTGGAGCCCAGTTAGAATTTTCTTCAGGTCGAGTAGCCCATCCCACTCAAAAGGTCCCTGAATGAGGTTTGCTTAAGGATGTTGAGCAAAACACCCATGTTACCAAAGGTGAATTATCCAAACCCCAAAGAATTCATCTCAACACATGGCTATGATGCTCCCCAACTACTTCTGCTCAGGATCAGAGATGCACATATCGTCAGCCACCAAGGGACATGCTCAACAGGTTAAGGTCAAACAACTGACAAGCAAATCTGTGGTATTGAGCAGAATATTTGTTGTAGCCCATGTTTTACACCAAGACAAAACAATGTACATGATAACATTTCCAATCAATTAAGATCAGAAGCCATGAGAGCCACATTATCATTATTATTATTATTATTATTATTATCATTATTATTATTATTATCATTATTATTATTATCATTATTATTATTATTATTATTGTTATCACTATTATTATTATCATTATTATTATTATCATCATTATTATCATTATCATTATTATTATTATCATTATTATTATTACTGTTACTATTATCATTTGTTGTTGTTGTTGTTGTTGTTGTTGTCATTATTACTGTTGTTTCTGTTGCTAAAAG
>NC_069004.1:17291138-17297377 GCF_001194135.2 Octopus bimaculoides
ATTATTATCATTATTATTATTATCATTATTATTATTATCATTTTTATTATTATTATCATTATTATTTTTATTATTATTATCATTATTATCACTATTATTATCATTATTATTATTATCATTATTATTATTATTATTATTGTTATCACTATTATTATTATCATTATTATTATTATCATCATTATTATCATTATCATTATTATTATTATCATTATTATTATTACTGTTACTATTATCATTTGTTGTTGTTGTTGTTGTTGTTGTTGTCATTATTACTGTTGTTTCTGTTGCTAAAAGAAATCATTATTATTATTAAGGGGATAAGCTGGCAGAATCATTTGCAAGTCAGACAATGTGCTAAGCACCATTTTGTCCTGTCCTTACGTTCTGAGTTCAAATTCCGCCGAGGTTGACTTTGCCTTTCATCCTTTTGGGGTCAATAAATTAAGTACCAGTGAAACACAGGGGTCCCACAAAATTCAGGCCTTGTGCCTATAGTAGAAAGGCTTATGAATTTTTCTTCTTCATTTAATTTTGTTTCTATGTCTTGCCAAGTGCCTTCCCAACACCTAGGGCACTGTATACATTGGTAGGCCATTAAACTAAATGCACCAGGTTGTTCATTTTCAAAATGAAGTTATGTGGAAAAAAAAATAAATTAAAAAAATAAAATACTTAGAATAAATGGATGGTAAATAATTTTGCAGTGACAATGCTCTTCTCAATACGTATAATGTACCAGTTAAAACAATCTTTTGCACTTCTTGCAGCGATGGTAAGCTAGGGACCATTCTCTGATAATTTTCAGTCCCTTATTTGATCATTCCAATTGCTTCTACCCTCATTGGTATTGTAACTGCTACATTTTTTCAATTTCATCGAACAAATCTTTGTTTTCTGAGTTTGTCAAATTCTTTTACCAAGAAATTATGATCACAAGGAATACTCGTGTCAATCAATAAACAAACTTTATTGCTTTGGCCATTACCACTGCTGGTAATGTTCTCTGCTTTCACATTCCTTCCAGATATTTTCAAGAAGGTTTAGTGGGGCCTAAGAGCTAAGGAGGGCCCCACAGCAACCATGCAACATTCATCTTCCCTCAAAAAACAAGCACTCCCTACTACCCCCAGCCCAACATACACTTACATTCACATACACAAGCATCACTATACTTATCACACTACACTTACTCCTTTCTATTAGTATTTATTATTAATTATTGTAGGCCTAGTTGTATAGACACATGATAACACCAAAAGCATCTACCTACCCAAGGTAGATGCATAAATGCATAAATTAACATAATGATGTGACTAGCATACACCAGAATTTTCATGTCACCATGTACTTCTAAGTATATTATTTTGTTTCACAACGACTTTATGTATTGTAATTGTTAAAGAGTTCAAAATCTTGAGGCAGAAAGCTGAGGATAGATGCTTCAATGTGTGTTGAATTACTTAAATAATATTTATATGTATTAGCCATACAACTGGGATAAGCTTTGTTTTGAACTTGAATATCTGGATATTTTGTTGTATTTATAGTATAAATCCACCTCTGCTACTAACTTGGTCACCTAGATAGTGAAAACTATCTACTACCTCTAGCTTACCCACCTGTCAGTTGATGAAGTCTATTTTCTATACATTTTTGGTATTTATTGTACCTGTGCATCTTCCTCACACAAAAGCTATTTTCCCTATTAAACTTCCTCTGATGTTGTAACACATCTTATGTGTCCATAGCTTACACTGGGTACATCTTATGGAGTTTCTACCTATGCCTTTTCTACAGATTGAGCAGGGCCATCTACCTGAAGGGATTTGTGATTTGTCTGCCTTCCTACTTACTAAGATTTTGGTTTTTGCTAGGTTAACTTTAAGGCCCTTCAATTCTAAACCTTGCTTCCATACCTGAAACTTCTTGTCTAGTTCTGGTAGTGATTCAGCTATAAGAATAAGGTCATCAGCATAGAGCTCCCATGGGTAGCTTGTCTTAAATTCCTCTGTCTGGAGGATTATGATGAACAAGAAGGGGATGAGGACTGATCCTTGGTGAACCCCTACTTGTACTCTCAATTCTTCACTGTACTCATTGCCAATCTTCAACTTATTGATAATGCCCCTGTACATGGTTTTTACAGCTCTCATCAACCACTCATCTATCCCTAGTTCCACATTGACAACCAGATAAGGGATCAGGGAACATTGTCAAAGGCTTTCTCCATGTCAACAAAGGCCAAGTACAGAGATTTATCTTTGCCAATGTATTTCTCCTGTAGCTTCCTTGCCAGAAATATAGTATCAGTGGTGCTTCTCCCTGGTAAAAAACCAAACAGCATCTCATCTAAATTAACCCTTTCCCTATTTAGTCGGGCTATGACCCTCTCCATAACTTTCATCATGTAATCCAACACTTTGATACCTCTAATTATTTCTATTTAAGGCATCACATTTACAGTGTACAGCATATAGTTTACCATAGCACTAGCACTAGCACTAAAAATATTACCATGCCCAGCCAGCGAGGCTAGAGTTCTCTCTATTATATGTTGTGGCTATTCATGCATCGACCAACACTAGTACATGTGTGTGTGTGTGTGTGTGTGTGTGTGTGTGGCCTTGCTGTTACATCGATCCATGGGAAACGCTAAGGGAGTTAACCCAGAGAAGAAATTCGGAGTCAGAGCCCTTAAGGTAGTCAATGAAGAGGACCTTACTAATCCGATCCAGCAACTCCCACAGATGGAAAGGCCACCATTCAATACGCTCTCTGTGCAGTGAGCCCTGACCTCCACGGCCGAGAGAACGGATGTGGTAGGCGTTCATGAAAGCTCAGAGTTTAACCAAAGCAGAAACAAAAAAAACACCCCGCCCCCTAAAACACTGCACATCTAGTATCACTACACACATTCCGTTTCTACAAGAATACCAATCCTAAAAAATTTACTGTTTTGCAACACCCCCCCCCCCCAGATGGTAGTCTGGTATCAAGGGACATAACTCTTGTTCGTTTCGTCGTCTTATTCACAAACACAAACTGGTTGTGTCAAATACAGGCGACGCATTGTGTTCCCGAGCAGAATACTTCATTTCATGTCGCTCTGCAATCATTTTGTCATCTGACATCCATTCACCTGTACAGGTAATGTCGATTTGAAGGAGGGAGTGAGCTTATGTGAATACAAACATTTGATCACTATAAACAAATCATCAGTGTGGTTGTTCAGCAAGAAATTGTGGAACCCTCATACATTGTCTCATGACAGGAGAGTTCACGATATATATAATATATATATATATACATACACACGAGGGTATACCCCGCAAAAACTGGAATTATGCAATATTTTATTTACTTGGTTTTAGATGTTTACATTTTCATCACATTCAAAGTATTTTCCATTTGAAGCAATGCATCAGTTTAGACATTTTTTTCGTCATCTCTTCCATATCTGCAAATTCCATAATACCAATGATGACCTCCGAAAAAAGTTCTAGATCAACTTCCAAATGTTCTTTGAGTTCATGACATGCATTCAGTCAAGACTACTTTTGATCTTTGAGCAAGCGAGGCTAAAATTTTGCTGCAACTCTTTTCATTTGCAATTCTTTGCTCAGAATTCGTTGGCAGGAGCTCCAGGACACACCAGTCATATCAACAAGTTTGTCAATTGTTCGGTGATGGCACTCTAAGATCAGTTCATGAATTTTCATGATGTTTCCATTCGTTCGGGAGGTCGACAGTCACCCTGGACGAGGTTGGTCTTCAAGCAACAACTGACCTTTCCAAAAGTGTGAAAACCACTCATAAACTTGCGTTTTGCTCATGACAGCGACCTTATAAGCTGTTTGAAGCATGACAACTGTTTTTCCCAGCAGAAAAGAGAATTTCCAGGAAGCATGCCATTCCTTCATTTCAACCATTGCAAAAATTAACGAATAGGGGAGAAGCACTGCAAAACAAAGATACACCACATGGCACTAGTCGATGACACTAGTCAGCAGATTGACACCTGAGGGTCGCATCAAGTGGCTTCTAGCAGTGGAAGCCTGAACTACAACAGGCTTGTCACACAGAGAACGTTTCTGGTTACCTCCTCGTATATATATGGTGGCTCTGTTGTTTAATTAACTGTAGTAGCTGTTCCTACACGAATGCATGAGTGGTGGAACATTATACAGTCGTGTGTGCTTTTAATGTAATTCACAGGCAGAATCAGTATGGCAGTGACAAAGCTGTATCCTTTGAATTACAAGTGCAGTCCACTTTACAGGACTCTATATTGTTTTTATCAACTTAATTTCACTCAGAAAGCAAGATTCAACCTGAGGCAAGAGAAAATGATGTTTGTCCAAGATGCCATGCAATGGGATCAAATACGGGAATCTGTGTTTGTGAAGCAAACTTTTCAAGCATTTGGCCATGCTGTATCTACACACACACACACACACACACACAAAATACACATATTGATATATGATGATCATCATTTCCAAACTATTATGGGTTGGATGGTTTGACAGGATCAGATGGGTCCAAGGACTGCATCAGACTCCAATTGTCTCTTTTGGCATGGTTTCTGTGGCAGAATGCCCTGAACTGACAGATATCAAATGTACATGCATATATTAGTAGACACTAAAAATTTTAAAACATATTTACAAGAACAAAGAAACAATAACAAAAGCATTTCTATAAATAAATTTTCACATTCAGAGATCTTTGCTCTTTATTTGTATTAACTTTCATACTTAAATAAAGGAAAGGTTTGTTTTTTTATTTTTCTTTAAATACAGAGGCTTGTGCTTTTATACATACATACACACACATTTTATATACATATATATATATATAAATCACATATGCATATATACATACAAGGATACTTATATATATATATATATATATATATATATATATATATATACAGACATGTGTGAGTATGTGTGTGTGTATATATATTATATATACACACACACACAGATATGTATGCATATGTGTGTGTACAGCTATGTGTTACAGCGTGTATAACAATAAATATTTGAATTCTTTTGTTTATTTTCTGGCATTAGGAAAATACTATTATTTGTCACATGTTCATGTATGTATGCATGTATTAATTTTAGGAGAAAAGGAAAACAAAGAAAAATAGATGGCTCATATGAGAGTTAGTGTGGGAGGAGAGGCAGCACATGGAAAATGAAAATTGCTTCTTGAAGGTCAATTGAATTTCATTTTTGTTGCAGTAAATCGTTCCATATAGTTTTCATAACCTGGAATGTTGTAGAAATCTTTCATGTCAAAAACATTTCCATCAACAGAGAGAAGAGAAATTTTGGAGTTTTTCATGATTTTTGGTGTGAAAGCAGATATATCAAGACAGTTTTCCAGGAGGCGCAAAACTTTTAGTCGTGGGCAGTCAGCAATATCTTCAGGTAATGTAGATAACTGTAAATGAAAAAATTAAAGAAACCACATTGTTAATTAAAGCAAACAAATATCTTGTGTTAGCCACATGGCCTCAAATATATTTGGCTTAAGCAGCAACATTTTGTTACACACATCCCCAACCCCTGGAGATGAAAGTTAAGGTGGACTGTGGTGGGATTTTATATCGATTTTGAAATAAAGGAATATCATTCATAAATTTCAATTTATCAAGTTTGCTTTGTAATTACAAGGTCCTGTGTTCAATCCCATTGTGTAGAATCCAGAGCAGGTGTTTTTTGTCGTTTTGGCTAGGCTCAAGGCTTGGGAGTGAATCTAGGTTGGCAAAGGCTTATAAACTGTACCTGAAATTCAAAGGGTCACCTTTGTCACACAGTTCATCAGAATTATGTTAAAGGCAGATGCGTCAGTAGAATACCTAGCCAAATGCACAACAATCTAATGAGTACTCAGTTCATTGCTAAAAAAAGACAGATGATCGAATCAGGAGGGTTTCAAAAATTATTTAGGAAAAAAAATTGCATTCCCTCGCGTTTGGTACACTGTGTATTTATTATGGTAGTTTTGACTTTAAGAGTTCCTAATAGCATGAGGCATTTATGTGTAGTAATGCCCTTAATATAAATAAATAAATATATTTAAAGGCAATAATTATAAATTTTTCCCTTAGAAGGTTTTCATGCTGACTACTTGATAAATTCTTATAAAGAATTTATCCTATTTTAAATTTTATACATGTGTATATACATATGTATATATACATGTGTGTATGTATATATGTGTAT
>NC_069004.1:17297477-17297953 GCF_001194135.2 Octopus bimaculoides
CTAATAAGTAGGAAGGCAGATAAAACACAAATCCCTTCAGGTAGATGGCCTTGCTCATTATGTAGAAAAGGAGTAGGTAGTAACTCTATAAGAGGTACCCAGTGCAAGCTATGGACACATAAGAGGTGCAGCAATATCAAAGGCAGGTTAACTAGGAAGTTAGTTTTTGTATGTGGCAGATGTTCAGGTGCAATAAACAATGTAAACAAACAGGAAACAACTTCTGTCTCATTCCAAAGGGCCTCTTGCTCAGAGTAAAAGGCAGACTGTATGATGCATGTGTACGAACAGCCATGCTACATGGCAGTGAAACATGGACTGTAACTGCTGAGGACATACGTAAGGAATGAAGCCAGTATGCTCCGTTGGATGTGTAATGTCAATGTGAATACCCGTCAGAGTGTAAGTATCTTGAGAGAAAAGCTGAACATTAAAAGCATCAGTTGTGTGCAAGAGAGGCGATTGCGCTGGTATGG
>NC_069004.1:17299157-17304200 GCF_001194135.2 Octopus bimaculoides
TTTACGTGTCACCCGCACGAAAACGGCCACGCTCGAAATGGTGTCTTTTATGTGCCACCCGCACAAGAGCCAGTCCGGGGGCACTGGCAACGATCTCGCTCGAAAACCCTACAAGGCCAGTCAGGCGGTACTGGCAACGGTCACGCTCAGGATGGTACATCTTATGTGCCACCCGCACAAGAGCCAGTCCAGGGACCCTGGCAACGATCTCACTTGGCTTGCCGGGTCTTCTCACGCACAGCACATTTCCAAAGGTCTCAGTCAGTAGTCATCACCTCGGTGAGGCCCAATGTTCGAAGGTCTTGCCTCACCACCTACATATATATATATGTATATATATGTATGTAAATATATATGTATGTATGTATATATATATGTGTGTGTATATATATATATATATATATACGGGAACGGAAACAAAGCACAAAAATGAACTTTTTTTACGGACAACAGAATGTACACATAGGAAAATAGATGAGCCACTTATGGAACTTTTCGTTCATCAGCTGCTTCTACTCTAAACTAGACATTTCGACTCTTTTTATTTCTCACTTGTTTCAGTCAATTGACTGCGGCTGTGCTGGAGCACCGCTTTTAGTCGACAAATCGACCCCAGGACTTATTCTTCGTAAGCCTAGTACTTATTCTATCGGCCTCTTTTGCCGAAGTTACAGGGACGTAAACACACCAGCATTAGTTGTCAAGTGATGTTGGGGGGACAAACACAGACACACACACACATATATATACGACAGGCTTCTTTCAGTTTCAATTTACCAAATCCACTCACAAGGTTTTGGTCAGCCTGAGGCTATAGAAGACACTTGCCCAAGGTGCCATGTAGCGGGACTGAACCCAGAACCATGTGGTTGGTAAGCAAGCTACTTACCACACAGCCACTCCCACGCCTCATATTTATAAAAATTAAAATAATGAGGGTAAAAATTGATATTAATTAGTTTAATATCAATTTAAACTAGTGGCCTAGCATATTGAAAAAAAATCTCAAGATTCAGAAAATCATGTTACATATATATAAGAGTAATGACCACAAGGTGGACTACTAATATGCTAAATGTAGACCCCATATGGTTTGACCACTAAGAAAAATTGTTCTCAAGAAAATTTGGCAAACGCCAGAACGTAAAGCAGGCGAGAGAAATGAAAAACAATTTTCTTGAGAACAATTTTTCTTAGTGGTTAGACTACATAGCATCTACCGTTAGCATATTAGGAATCTACCTAGTGGTCATTCCTCCTATATATATATATATATATATATATATATATATATATATATATATATATATATATATATATATATATATGTATGTATATATGTATATGTATATATATATATATATATGTGTGTGTGTATGTATGTATATTTGTCTATGTATGTATGTATGTATATATATATGTATATATATTTGTATGTATGTATATATATATACATATATATATGTTTTTTTTTAACTAAATTTCCTTACACCAACAGTTTAGGAAGCAAAGCTTCATTTTACAATGTGATGAAAGTGAGGCATCTGATATGAATAAATTCACTTCAGATTAAAAACACCCATGACTGAAAGTGATCCAGATGTGGCTATCATAGAGTTATTCTAAACATTGTAATCTCGGACTATATTAGCCAATGCTCTCTTTTTCTAAAATTGCAGGGTGTGTCTTGAGAGAGACTTGACTGCTATTTCTCGCAAGTTACCTTACACATGTAAGTGAAGTAAATGGATTCTTTATTGATTTCAATGAGGACTATTCCAGCTGTTGTCCAATCAACTGAGCTACCAACTCATTGAATTATAAAACTGGCAGAGTATTCCACAGACATCTGTACCTTGATGTAATCCTTTGGCAGAATCTGTATGATAAAGTATGACAAGTGGTTCTTTGAATTACATGCACGGTCCATCAGATGGGTTTTCATAATTTCCCTTACATGGCATAGATTGGTAAAAGGCTAAGCTAGAAGACACTACCTAATGATGCTAAACAGTAGGACTTCATTTTAGCAAGTTGAACTTCTTAACTATTTGGCATGTGTGTGTGTGTGTGTGTGTGTGTGTGTGTGTGTGTGTGTGGCTATAGACACAGGCGTGGCTGTGTGGTTAAGAAGATTGCTTCCTAGACATGTGGTCTTGGGTTCAGTCTCACTGCTTGACACCTGGGCAGAATGTTTTCTACTATAGCCCTGGACTGACCAATGCCTTGTGAGTTCATTTGGTAGGTGGAAACTGAAAGAAGCCTGTCGTATGTAAATCTATTTGTGTATCTTTGTGTCTGACCCCCAAAGCTTGACAATCAGTGTAAGTTTGTTTATGTGGGGCACAATGAGGAGTTTTTAATACATTTTTGACTTTGAGACAAAATATATTTTTTACAAATGTTTACAACCTTACAAAAACTATATCAGCTAAACAAATGACATTCTCTAAATGCATTAAAAACAGTATAACATAATCAGAACACTATTTCCGAAAATAATCATCATTAAGACCAATTTATCCGGGGCAAAATGAGTAGCATTTTGCATTGGTGTTGCAACCTTTGGCAGGTATTTTATGAGTACTCTGTCTTTGTCCCAGAACACTGAAACTAGAATCTTTCCAGCTGATTCCGGGATCTGAAACTTCTTGGGACGCAGTGAATTGCTGTGGTATCACTCCATTGATTGCTGCTTGGTCTGGAGGTGGGGTAATAATGAAGTCAAGTTTCATCCATGGTGATGAAATGAGCCATAAAATCAGCCTCTCCTGCTGCAAACCAATCCAAAATCGCCTTTGATGTTGTCACTCAGATGCACTTCTGATCTGTGCTCAGGCATTTTGACGCCCATTTTGCAGAAAGCTTCCTCAGGTTCAGAATGTTGTGGGTGATGTTGTCAGCTTTTGCACAGGAAATCCCCAGTCTCAGCTATGACTTCAGCTGAAATTCAGTGGTCCTTGAGAATCAGGATATGCACAGCATCGGTTTTGTCCTCTATAGTTGTGGAAGTTGGCTGCCCTGACTGGGGTTTATCTGTGACCTCGAAATGACCAGTCCAAAACCATGACACCCAGATTTTCACTGTGGAGTAAGATGAGCAGCCATTCTTCAAAACTTCCTTCACTTTGCCATATATTTCCGCTGCTCCTTTGCTTTGCAAAAAGAGGAATTTCATGACCGTCAGTGCTTCAATTTTACTAAAACCCACTGTAGGACTTGCCGCTGTGCGCTAAATCTGCAAAAAAAAAAAAAAGTGAGATATATTGTATACCATCAAGATTTTTCCTCCTAAATAGTGGTCCTATCTCTCCTGCAAAGGTAACACCGCTTTCCCTGGAGCCAAGGAACCTTTCATCAACCTCTCGTATATATAATAATAACACATACTGCAGTAATTTCTGCTAAATTTCCTTGGGTTTTTTGTTACTTCGCCCATTTTCCTCTCTTTTGGCATGACAAGGTTTAACCGCTGTACAAGGATCACAAACAAATATTTGTCACGGTGTAAAAATCAAATATTAGACATTTCTCTTGATTCTCTCCCCTTTAACACATGCGAGCGTGAAAGATGGGTGTGAAATAATAACACGTTCGCGCGCGCATATATACACACGGATTGATGTCAGGTTATATATAAAGAAAAAATTGACAGTTCAAACAAGATTGACAGTTCAAACTTTCTCTTGCAAAAAGCACATATAGTGAAAATAATCACGACTTCATATACAATCAAAAAAAAAAAAAAAAGACAACGTTGCGATTAGGACGCTTTTCACAATAGATTTGGTAAATTAGTCTGACCTGGGGTTAAACAACAGCTACACTGCACTTCACGCATTGTCTTTCTACACTTTAATCTGTACTGCTCTACTTCGCTATCATCCACGGAATCAATGAATGAGACTACGTGGTCGTTCGACCTGCTAGAAACAGCAACCTAAATCTCCCTCAAATTCCATCTTTTTTGTGTTAAATAGAACAGGGAGACATTAGTTATTATAGTTCTGCATAACCTGAAAAAGATATTATGGTCACAGTAAAAATAGCTTTAAACTTAGGTCAGCGAAATCAAGGTTGACCTGTGCTTGCGGATAAACAACAATATCGGTCAC
Organism: Octopus bimaculoides; assembly: GCF_001194135.2. NCBI lineage: Eukaryota > Metazoa > Mollusca > Cephalopoda > Octopoda > Octopodidae > Octopus > Octopus bimaculoides. Next base: position 17,303,273 of record NC_069004.1, read on the forward strand.
ACACACACATACACACACCTCTGTTGAATAACAGACGTTCGTGACGTCTGTTAAAATATTTTACCTGGTTCTGGTTTAAATTAAGTTCGATAGCTTGGAGACTGCTGATGCTGGAAAACAGTCGAGTGATCTTGTTGCAAGACAAGTTGACAGAGTCGAGGTTTCGAAGCTGACACAGTTGTTCGGGGAAAACATCAATTTTGTTGTTGGACAAATTAATAGTCCTTAACGCGGTCAGGCTGCCCAGTGAAGCGGGTAATCGGGTGAGATAGTTGTTATCAACAGAAAGACATTCGAGCTTCTTTAAATGTTCCAGTTCAGCGTTAGGAAGCTGGCGGAGAGAATTGTGGCTGGCAGTCAACTGTTTCAACATTGTAAACTGACCCAGGTCGGGTGGGCACAAATATTGGAGGTTATTGTTAGATACGTCTAGAGTTCGTAGGGTTTTTGAAAGTTGCATGAGCTCTGGAGGCAGGTCCCTCAGTTTACGAAGTGTCAGCTGGCAGGCTCCGGTCTTAGAAGCTGTCTCAATGTGTTGTTTGATGTTGGAGTTACCCATTTCGAAGACGAATATGACGACGAATGAACGAAAACAGAAACACAAATCGAGGGTCAGAGCCACAAGAAATATTTGTTTATGTAAGGACTAATGTCGGTTGTCATATGGAAGTCTTGAATTCGTCCTTTTTTAAGCATGAATCTATCCCGTTATTTACTCAACCCGCCATTAAATGTTTGCATTTGTCAGTAAGAGTTATCGCGGCTGTTATGCTGCTGCTGCTGCTTTTCTGTTGTGGTTTCTTTCTCTCTCTCTCTCTCTCTCTCTCCAAATGCGCGCGTTTGGGTATATGAATAAACACACCCATATATATGTGTATGTATGTATGTATGCACACACACACACGCTCTCTCTCTCTCTCTCTCTCTA
>NC_069004.1:17305130-17308182 GCF_001194135.2 Octopus bimaculoides
AGAGAGAGAGAGAGAGAGAGAGAGAAAGAAAGAGAAAGCAAAAAGGCGGCGAGCTGGCAGAAACGTTAGCACGCCGGGCGAAATGCTTAGCGGTATTTCGTCTGCCGTGACGTTCTGAGTTCAAATTCCGCCGAGGTCGACTTTGCCTTTCATCCTTTCGGGGTGATTAAGTAAGTACTAGTTATGCACTGGAGTCAATGTAATCGACTTAATCCCTTTGTCCTTGTTTAGTCCCCTGAGTCATGTAGCAGCTGATAACTCAACTGATGTTTTTTTTCTTTTGTTCTTTCCAGATGAAACCCATTGGAATTAATGATGGCAGTTAGATTAAGTTTTGAACAAAGGAATTTCATTCTAAAACGCTACTGGAAGTGTGAAAATGCAGTTGAAGCTGAAGAGCAAAAACAGTTTAGAAGGGAGATTCAAACAGATCTACCAACGCGACTTACCATGGCTCAAATTAGAGATAAATTTGAAACCGATGGAACTGTTCAGAATGTCCACAAAAAGCGTTCCGGAAGACCACGAACATCGACAACCCCCACAAAGCAAGAAGGAGTGCTGGAAATGTATCACCAAAGTCTAAGAAAATCTGTGCGGCAAGCGAGTTGTAAGGCAAGTATTTCAAAATTGTCCAACGCAGTTTGAAGCATTGTCAATGAGAAAGTTATGTTCCAAGATTAGTCCATGTGGCTGGAAAGCAAGCTCCTTACCACATAGTCATGACATGGATGATTCGGCTATGCAGTAGGTTGTACTGGATTCCATGTTACCAGTAGCACTCATAAGAGACCTCACAAGTGACTTGACATTGTTAAAACATGTCTGTAGGAAAAGGTCACTTTAGTATAAAACCAGATATGACGGAGAATAGCATTTGAACATTTTGGGGATCATTTGCTTGCGCTTGAGATCATGGTGCTCCCACATTCCTTAGCATGTGACCCATATTGGTATTGGATATCTTGCCCTGGTTTGACTCTGGATTATGTCAGTAGGGTGGAGAGGGTCTGTGAGGTGGTGTGCAAGATTTATTGGACCTAAAATTTTAGGTTGTGCAATCGCCGGCGAGGCGACTTTCCGATGCTCGTTCAAGTAGGAGGGAGTCGCAGTGAGCATGGAAGCCACGGGAGCGAGCACAGGTGAAACCGGCTGTGGGTGCAATGACCTCATGCATAGGCATTGCTGGCATTTTGCATGGGCAATGGTCAGTAATAGCCTTTCTTGGTCATGAGTTGACAGTTATCTTCATCATTAATGTATGTATGTATGTATGTATGTATGTATGTATGGCGATTATAGATTTTCAAATTGTAAACTGCTTTGAGCTTCGCTAAAACATCGAGAAGCATTTTTTTTTGTCTTTTTCTCTAAGAGAAACATGTAGTTCTTTAAGTTTCAAAATGTATCCAAGCGTCCGTAAAAGAAATTATGAACAGTATCTCAAAATAAGCGGCCATACTTTGCAGTTCTTATAAGTGCAAAACCGCGTAACCTGAGGTAGCTTGGATGCTGTGATGGTGTCATGACAACTCTTTGATCAGGAGAGTGTGATATGTGATGCAATAAGTTGAAATACTTAGACCATCTAAGATTATGCAGCACTTAGGAGACAGAAACTTCCTCTTTGAATGGTAAAAAATATAAAAATGGTATAATGGAGATGACTCTAATAATATCAATGGACTGAAATATTTGGACAAGCTAAACTATGTAGACTGAAGTGGATGTGGTCTTTAAAACCAATTGGTGAAGACAACAGACCTATTTCTTCGGTGAAGCAAACCCAGTTATAAAGTTGGTCAAGACCAAAAGATACTTGAAAATAATAAATATTAAAATAAATTTGTGTGCTTGTATGTGCAGGATGTTGGCTCTTCCATCTGGACACCGACCAAAAGACTTAGAACAATGCTGGGTGGCATGCTCCACGCCATTTTGAATTTACTGTCGCAAAAGTGGCGTGCATGCTCTACGCCATTTTGAACATGTCCTGGAAAGAACTTCCTAACAAAGAAAGATTATACAAGAAATTTTCTAAAGTATCAGACACCATTAGAAAAAGAAGAGTTTGTTCTGCTGGATACGTCACAGGAAACGGAGGAGCTGGTTACTGAATCTCTACTTAGGGTACTTCGACATGGTCATAACCACATTCATCGCCTTACAAATTGAAGCATAGAAACGAGTGGTGGATTAGGGCCATGCGAATCAGGGCAACCGCAACCCAATGATCTATCTATCTATATATTTAATTAAGGGTCCTGACAAAATCCACTTTTGAACTATGTGAACGAGAGGAAGATGATGGAGGAATTTATGAATGGTGTCGGACACAACATCAGGTTGCAGTAAAATGAATTTTAAATTACACTTAATGAGGTTTTCAATATTATGTTTGATCAGGCAGGAGCTCTTGATTCAACTTTAAAATATTCAGGACTTGTACAGTAGTAGGGCGTTGACCCATTGAACTAGAGTCGCTACATTTGACCAAACTATAACTTATTAAATCAGTGTTGACTTTAAGGCAGTTATAGCAGCAGTCAGTGCTAATTGCTTTTCCTGTGAGTTTTCAAAACATCCACAGAATTGGTGTCGTGCACATGAAGTTGAGTGTCAGAAGTGTCAAAAGAAGGGTCAGATAATGGCGGCCCGTTGGAGAAATGAGCCGTTAGTCATTACCGTGGGACAGGGCTGAACTCACCATTTGTTCTGGGGTATGTGGCCCATTGCCTTCATCCTCAATTTTCTGCTGCTTTACTCCCTATATTGTAGGGGTATTGTGAAGGCACGTGGTTCAGTGGTTAGAGCGTTGAGCTCCCAATCAAGAGGTAGCGAGTTCGATTCCCGGACCGGGCTGTGTGTTGTGTTCTTGAGCAAGACATTTTATTTCACGTTGCTCTAGTCCACTCGGCTGTAGAAATGAGTTGCGACGTCACAGGTGCCAAGCTGTGTCAGCCTTTGCCCTTCCCTTGGATAACATTGATGGCGTGGAGAGGGGGAGGCTAGCACGCATGGGCGACTGCTGGTCATCCATGAACAATCTTGC
>NC_069004.1:17308192-17308968 GCF_001194135.2 Octopus bimaculoides
GCTGCAGTGTGTTGTACTGCTACTTCATCAGCCTCTACTACTACTACTATTTCCACTGGTCAATCACTGTTGACAACTTCAGCTGCTACCCCAGAGGTGTGTGTGTGTGTGTGTGTGTGTGTGAGTGGGGTATTATCGAAAGCATGAGGAAAGCTAGTCCTCAAGGGACATAAAATGAATGGTTAGATAAATAACATGTGGAATAAAATTCCTCAGACCCAGATATTCAGTACCAAAGACCTCTGTAGTGCCTGCCACTAAGTTCCAATTGGATAAGAGGACAAACAATAGACTACATTTGAAGTTGAAACATGTGCCAGATTACCAGAGTTAATTGGCGTAATCAATAAAGTGACATGCCTACATCGGCCGAGATGGTTAGGGTTATTATTTACATTTGACGGAGAACCTGGGTTCTCATTCCTAAGGTATTTTTCGATGTTATCATTATCATTATTATTCAGGTCACTGCTTGGAATCGAACTCGGTATATTGGGGTTAGTAGCCCGTGCTCTTAACCACTATGCCATATGCCCGTGGGCATATGGTTAAGAGTACAGGCTAGTAACCCCAAGATTCCGAGTTCGATTCCAGGCAGTGACCTGTATAATAATAATATCGAAAAATACCTTATGAATGAGAACCCAGGTTCGAAATTTCCCCATCTCTTAAATATAGAACTGTATGCTTAGGTTTAGTGTTTATGTCTCCTTGCGACTATATAAGTATCTTGATGGGATTCTGGTTTCAGCACCCCATATAATCCCTCATAACTT
>NC_069004.1:17309004-17310867 GCF_001194135.2 Octopus bimaculoides
TATTTAATGGTTTCTTGCAGGGATTTAAGCAAAAAATTCGAATTGTCCATATTTTAAACTCCGATTTTTAAAAAAAATCGAAAATGAGTGGAACTTTTAGGATTTATAAGGGTGAGGGAGTGGGTTAAAAAATTAGAAAACATATTCCTGTGTGAAGAACAAATTTGCAAAAATTTTCGGAAAATTTTTTTAAAAAGTTATAATGGGGTTATATGGGGTGCTTAAACCAGAATTACGCCGGTACCTCAAAGCAGTTAACGAAAGCATAGCACAAATTATCAAGTCATACTTGATTCTGAGTGGTGACCGTAATTTTCATATTAAATCTGTTAGTAATAACTTCAGTATCATTTTTTCATACAGACAGCGTGTCTGAGTATTTTATTTCGTATATATCACATATCCATGTTGTTTTTCAGCCTCTAGTTAACCATCATTTAGCAAACATATCTAATCAAAGGCGTTCCAGTTATTATCCTTCAGCTTCTTTTTATAAACGGGTTCTTCCTTTTTCGAAGAGGGTAGAGTGTGATCAAGGGTTTATCTGAGCTGAAGCATCAATAACAATTACAAAGGCACGGGATAAGATATTGGGGGGAGACGGTTATAGTTAATGGAATCGGTAACACTATCTTCAGTGCGAATATAATTAGCAGTCATCGACTGCAAAATGTTGTAAAGTTGTATCAACCTCAGCAGGATTTGATCTCACAACGTAAAGAGACATAACTAAATATTGCAAAACTTTTTAAATCACAGAATTATTGAGGAAAATTGACCTGGGATGTCTGCTGTAGGAAAATCTGATGGTAAAGAGAGCTCTAGCATCGATTATACGCCCACTTTTAAACTCTATTTTGGTCATAGATATTCACAAAATTCCGAATTCATTAGAGACGAAAAATGTATTTACAAATGTAAAGAAAATTAATCTCAATTTACAAATTGGTAAAGAATAAAAACAGTCAAAATGAATGAGTCAAAAAGAAAGACGAAAATAAAATAGAAAAGATATGCACACTTCCCTCAATTATGCACAAGAAAATACTGGTGTTTTTCCTCTAAATGTTTTTGTCACAGTTGAGAACATCCACGGCTTTGTCAATGGGGTTTGTAGGGAATTGGGGCCTGGAATGGAATGTTACACCACTTCAACCTCGAGGTGACCCACAATAATGCCATATTTTGGATTCTCTGAAATTTTTAGAGGATAATAATAATAATAATTTTAATAATTTTACATTTTTATTTGTTTACTTTTTTCTAACAAACACCTACGCAATTCAGTCAACTTGTAGTAAATAACCACCAAATTTTACTAACATCACCCCATACCAACTTAAGCAACTTAACAGGTAGCGTAATGTATGTTGGCGGTGTCAGCTGAAAAAGGTTCCAAACTGAAAAATTATACAACATACACAACATTTTAATACTTTATCTCTCATACTTATTAAATACCCTACACGCAATCATTAAATTTTCCAGTTCCGTAACAGTCAAATAAGAAGAGTAAAAAGGAGTTTCATATAGACTGAGATATTAAATGAATGGAAAACCCACGATATTTCAGATAGTAATGTACAGAAGTCACCGTCGAGGGAATCCTTAATTCCACGTTGTCACAACAGTGTTCAAAAATGGCTGATAGGAATGGAACAGCAGACACTGTCTCATCTCCAGGACAGCAGTCTAACAACAGCAACAACCCTCTCACTAGGAAACTGAATAAAATACTTGACACCAGAATCGACAATGACAAGGTAAACTGCATTGACTCCCAGTTACAGTTTATTGTCATCATGATTAGCAATTACACTTGTGTGTGTCTGTATATATATATATATATATATATATATATAT
>NC_069004.1:17311503-17320566 GCF_001194135.2 Octopus bimaculoides
ATATATATATATATGTGTGTGTGTGTGTGTTGCCAGTTCGTGGGCAGGCTGTAATTTATAGGCACGAGAAAGTTTAGTGTAAAAACACGTAGAAGTCATTGACAAGCGATATTGCGGAAGCTTGTGGTCTTTGTAAATATGTGTGGGTGTGTATGTGTTCTTGTTATATTGTGTTCGTTTATATCCCCAACTTAGAGCATCAACAAAAGATGATCAATAAAATAAGTATCGGGCTATAAAAGCACAGGTTGTTTCATTTATTGCCCGCTGTCAATTTTCCATTTTAAAATCTAGTGTTCGTATTACTCCCAAATTAAATCTCTGTTTATCTTGTTTTTATTCTATCCACATTTTCTTTCAATATGTAATAACGTTTTTACGTTCGTGTCTAGTTTGGTTGAGATGACTGACATTTGCAATGTGTTTGACAATTCATATTTGCAATGTGTTTTTCATATTGTTAGAACGAAAGATTGACGATGCTGTTGTTTACACCCCACCCTCTAGATCAGACGTGGGAAATCTTTTCGCGTTGGAAGGCCTCATTAAGTTAGTTGTAATCTAATTAGGCTTCATTCAAGAAACTTCAATTAGATATTGTACTGTGTACTAATTAACTTTAATAAAAAACATAAAAAGATATGTTAATTCTAATGTTAACTAACCTTCTAATGACTTTGTTGTGACTGCTTCTTTGTAGGAAAGCATTTGAATATTTGGTTGCAGCATGGAGGTCTGCAGTTTCAGCTGATCCTCTAGATGGGTATCCATCATTTGTGACCTTACGGACGTCTTAATTTTGGTTTGGTAGGAGAATGTAGGTTCGCAGTAATAAGTGGTTGAAAAGCAGGAAAACATTTTTCGTGCCTGTTGCCAAAAACATGGGCATTGCATTTTTCCCCATATTTCAATCGGATCTTTCTTAGCGTCGAATAAGAACTTTAAAATGTCATCTTCTGAGAGCTCAATCAATTCCATCTGTAGTTCTTTAGGAGCCTTGGAGACATCAACAAGATGGGGCCGAAATGTTAATTTGAGCGTGATGTCATGATTCTCAAAGTCAGTGAACCTTCCATGGTATTATCCAATTAATAAGTCTATAACAGCTGCGTAGTCTTCAAATGATTTCCATGAATCTTCCTTTCTTCCATGAAAATGTTCATCCGAAATTTCCTTTCGAAGAAGATAAATTTTGAAAAAAGATAGCTTTTTTCGAAATGCTTGGATTTTTTTGCCACATATATAACGACATGGTTTTATGCACTTTAGAATGATACGGCAAATCCACACTGAATAATTCTTCGTTCAACTTAAGCCTGTTATGAAACGGATGATGCCGTGTTGCATTTACACAAATATAGTTAACAATACTTATAACTTGTTGCCAAGTGTCACTTAAAATTGTAGATTTTGCTGATGTAAGCAAAGAGATTTTGTTGATGTAAGGATACAATGATAAGAAATGAGAGCATCTGGATCTGATATTACTTATTTTTCTATTCGTGCAATAAACCCTTCATGTTTTCCTGCCATGGACGGTACACTGTCTCTACATACAGTCGCTAAATTAACCAAATTCAATCCAATTTCACGACATTTATCTTGAAAATTTGTGAAGATATCTATTCCTGTAAGAGTGCCGAATGCCAGAAACTCTTCATAGCATATAAAATCTTCTGTTACGGCCCAAATGAAGTATAGAATCTGCGTCGAATCAGTATCACCATTAGTCGATTCATCCAAAGCGATCGAATAGTATATATTATTTCCTTTTGGAGTATTGTGTGAAGTTGTTCCGTTGTGTTGATTGCTGAAGCTTGTTACTTGTATGTATGTGTGGGTTTGTATGTGTTCTTGTTTGTAGTTTATATTGCGTCCGTTTATATCCCTAACTTGGAGCATCAATAAAATAAGTATCAGGCTGTAAAAGTTCTGGGTGTTTCATTTATTGCCGGCTGTCAATCTTCCATTTTAAAATTTAATGTTCGTATTACTCCCAAATTAAATTTCTGTTTATCTTGTCTAACATTTTCTTTCAATGTGTAATAAAGTTTTTACGTCGGTGTCCTGTTTGGTTGGGATGATTGACATTTCACGTTTGCAATGTGTTTTTCTTGTTTGGACGGCAGCTTTTAGGTTGACTATATTTTTCTTTTTACTCCCAAGATGAACCTGATCCTGTTGAACTATCATCAATGGCATTCAGGTTGTTACATCTTGTCTCTTCCTTGGACGTAGTATTTCTAGGACTGTATTATCCAGTGTGACTTTAGCCTTCTTAAAGACAGTAAGATGTGATTTGAAGAAAATTTTAGCTGTTATTTCTAGCCACTTAAGCGACTACATAAAAAAGTGCTTTCGTTAGGTTGAATCAAAATGTGTTATTACTAGGTAATTCTATACAAGATAATGCTCAAACCTAGTCTTCGGTGATGTGAATACGTTTATTATTTGTCATATTCTTGTTTTCCTAATATTCAAGTGATTTTTGGCTTAATTTTTTAAACAGTTCAAACAGTGCAGTAAGTTTGTGTTGTGATGAAGAAAAATCTGACGTTTCGGACATTTGACGTTTTTAAAGAGAGAACAGTCTTATCATTAGGCTTCAAAATTCGTGATTGGTTTTCCCTCCCTACCTCTCTCTTCCAAAGAAGGACAAACATCCAAAAGTTAGACTTCTCTCCTTCTTCCTGACTGTTTGAACTATTTGTATTGTATATTAACGACGGAGGCAGTATAATTAGCGAGAGGAAATATTTACTTTCACATAAACGTAAATGTTCTGTTAGAACAAACGTTACTGTGGTAGAAACCATGAGAGAACGTCTCATAGGCTTTTGGTGTAAAATGCTAGTGGGGAGATAAGTTCCAATCAACTCCAGTGCTGAGACCACCAGATCATGTAATTTCAGCCTTCCTTGGTCTCATCAGTGATTCATTTCCTGCTAGCGCTATGTAGAAAACCAGTGTCTGGACAGGCACTGGTGTCATATTTAGCCAGTGAGCTTGTTAAAAAATATATATTAGCTATAGAGGCAGTGTTAATACAGAGAGGTAATATTTATTCCCGCTTAAGCCTGAATGTTCAGTTAAAACAAGCTATATAATAGTAGATACCATGAGAGAAGCTATCATATAGGTGCAAAATGCACATTTGTTTATATCATGGAGAGATAAATCCCCACCAACTCCAGTGCTGAGACCACCAGATCATGTAATTTCCACTTTCCTTGGTCTCATTGGTGATGGCCTCTCAACCACTAGAGAAAGCAGTGAATCATTGCCTGCTAATGATATGTAGAATAACAGTGCCAGAACTAGCTAGTGAGCTTGTTAAAAAATATATATTAGCAAAATATAAAAAATTAAAATATGTATATAAAATATATATTAAAAAATATATAATATAAAAAAAAATATTAATATATATATATATATATATGATAGATCGCTGACCACTACACACATTTTTTCTCTCCTTGTTTCTTTCCGAGTTCCTCTCTGTAGAAGAGCGTAGGCTTGATACGTTAAAGACTTTCTCAATTCCCGAGCGTTATACTAATACATCTATTTGTTTTCAACACCACCTGTCTTCGCCTGTTGTTTTTTTTGTGAATTCTCCCTATATATATAAGAGCAGTATTAATACTGAGATATTTCTTCCCACATAGATGTTCAGTTAAAATAAACTATATAACAGTAGATACCATGAGAGAAACTCCCATATAGGTTTTTGGTGCAAAATGCATCTTTTGTTTATATCATGGGGAGATAAATCCCCACCAACTCTAGTGCTGATATAAACAAGCATGCTTTTTGCACCAAAGCCTATATGAGGGTTTCTCTCGTGGCATCTATCACAGTAAAGTTAATTCTAACAGAACACCCACTTTAAATGGGAATATATATCCGTATTGTGTTTTTCCAATACTGACTATGACTAGTTTACTCAGATTCTACTGTTTTACTTCATATTACAGGGTGGGGCAGAGAGGACAGACGTTTTTGAAACGGCTGTTACTCAGCCCCAGTGGGAGGGATATGTGTCTGACAGGTCCATGGTGTCTTAGCATTTTTTCCTTTGCAGGTGAGGCCATGGCACTGTGGTCTTTAGAGCATTGCGTGTTTGCCTATGACAGTTACATGAAGAATAACGAGTCTGTCACAGCAGTTCAGTTTGAGTTTTGGTGCCACTTCAGTATTCACCGAAATCAGGCTGTTCCCACACATAATACAATCTTATATTGGATGAATGCACTTCGTACATGAGGTACACTAATGAATGGTGGGGGTGCCACAAAGGGTATGGAACTTGGAAAAGGTGGAACACATCAGACAAGCTTTGATATGGAGTCCGAATCGCTCTGCTCAGAGGCTTTTCACTGAATTTAGCATTGGTAATCGGTCAGTAAGGCATATTTTGCATGAAGGCCTGCATTTCCATCCCTACAAATTGGTCATTGGGCAACAGTTGAAACAATGGGACTATGCACAGCTTAACTCCACAGTTCAGATGGAAGCAATTTTTGAGGCAAATGATAACCTCATTTTGTTAATGAATGATGCTCATTTTTATCTCAATGGTATGGTGAATCAACAGAATTGTTATTATTAGGCTCATGGAAATCCAAGAGAACTGCACGAAAGACCACTGCACAGCCCAAAAGTGATGGTCTGGTGTGCTGTTGGAAAAGCTGCCGTCATTGGTCCTTACTTGTTTGAAGACAATAATGAAAATGCTGTTATTGTGAACTTTGAGCATTACATTGAGATGATAAACAACTTCTTTGTGCCTGAATTATGACAGAAATGTTTGCCTATTGCAGTTCTATATTTAAGAGATGAGGAATTATGTACATTATTTTCATTATTTACATTTGACGGATATTTGTCCTCATTTTGTTTGTTGTTAACACAACTTTTCGGCTGATATACCCTCCAGCCTTCATCAGGTGTCTTGGGGAAATTTCGAACCTGGGTTCTCATTTCTAAGGTACTTTTCGATGTTGTTGTTGTTATTATTATTATTATTATTATTATCATCATCATCATCATCATCATCATTTTAATAAGATAACTTTGTCGTTATTAAGTTGACATTTGGAACATAAATTAATATCATATTTTGTTGAAGATTTTAATTTAAATCAATGATACAAATTTCCAGTTAAAATCATTTTTAAATTGGAAATTTGTATCAGAAAACACGAGATGGTTTTAGTCAGGTTTGTATTTAAAGGGTTCAAGGAGATTTGGTTCCTGTTTCTGTTAGTCGAAGCCACCATCTTTTATCTTTTACTTGTTTCAGTTATTAGACTGTGGTCATGCTGGGGCACCACTTTAATGAATATGCAATCAAATGAATTGACACCAGGACTTATTTTTTAAAACCTGGCACTTATTCTATCAGTCTTTTTTTCTGAACAGCTGAGTTATGGGGTCATAAACAAACCAACACACACCAGTTGTCAAGCAATGATGACATAAACACACACACACACACACACACATACGAGGAGATACCCAAAAGAAACAGGACTTTTGCAGTATTATTTTATTCACTTAGTTTTACATGTTTACACTTTTACCACCTTCAAAGTATTCTCCATTTGAAGCAATGCATTGGTCCAGATGCGTTTTCTACTGTTTGAAGCAGTCCTAGAACTCTTGGAAAATGATGCCTTTTAACATCTCCGTCCTGTTTTTCTTCATCTCTTTCACATTTGCAAATTCTGTAGTATCAGCTTTCATCACCAGTGAAAAATGTCCAGATCAACTTCCAATTGTTCTTTCAGTTCATGACATGCATTCAGTCGTGATTGTTTTTGATAATCCGTGAGCAAGCGAGGCACAAATTTTGCTGCAACTCTTTTCATTAATAATTCCTCACTCAAAATTTGTTGGCAGGAGCTTCAGGACACAAAAGATCATATCAACAAGTTTGTCAATTGCTTGGTGATGGTCCTCCAAGATCAGTTCATGAATTTTCATGATGTTTTCATTCGTTTGGGAGGTTAATAGCTGTCCTAAATAAGATTGGTCTTCAAGCAACAAGTGACCATTCCTAAAACATGGAAACCACTTGTAAGCTTGTGTTTTTCTCATGGCATCGTCCTTGTAAGCTGTTTGAAGCATGACAACTGTTTTGGCCAACGTTTTCCCCAGCAGAAAACAGAATTTCATGGAAGCATGCTGTTCCTTTGTTTCAGCCATCACAAAAATTGACGGTCAGGGCAGAAGCACTGCAAAACTAAGGTGCGCCATGTGGCAGTGTGACTTCATCAAACAACACTGGTTAGCAGACTGATGCCTGAGGGTTGCATCAAATAGTTTCTAGTGGCAGAAGCCTGAACTACAATAGGCTTGTCCCACAGAGAACATTTCTGATTATTTTCGTATGATAGACTTCTTTCAGTTTCTGTCTATCGTCCTGAGATTGGTCCTCACCACTTCATCCCAAGTCTTCCCGGGTCTCCCTCTTCCACAAGTACCATGCATTTTCAGTGATTGGCACTTCTTTATACAGCTGTCTTCATTGATATGCATTACATGTCCAAACTAACATGCATGCTGCATTTGATTTCTCTTATTCACTCACAAGGCTTTGGTTTGAGGCCATAGTAGAAGACACTTGTCTAAGGTGCTACCGAACCCAGAACCATATGGTTAGGAAGCAGACTTCTTACCACACACCCACGACGCCTGCATCATGTTTGGCTTTTTTGTTTATTCCAAACTCCAGAAGTTAAGGTGTTATACATTTTCGTTCTTTAGTTTTCAACCGATCATAATATTTTCCTGGAATACTTCTCCTCTGGTCTTTTAAATTAACTCTTCTTGTTATTGAAGGCAACTATATTATATGTTTTCTGTCATTTCAGGAAATGCTGGAGGCTTTAAAAGCCCTGTCAACATTTTTTGTTGAGAATAGCTTGCGAACACGTAGGAACTTGCGCAGTGACATTGAAAGACGAAATTTATCAATAAATGAAGAATTTGTAGAGGCTTTCAATGTTGTTGAAGAAGTAAGTTTTACTTATTCATTGGTGTGAGAGTTGCAGTGTTGTGGTGGCTACCTGGTTGTGAAAGCTGTCAATGTGAGAGGTATATTGTGAAAGTTATGTTGTTGGAGGGACTGTGTAGACATGAGAATTACATGGTTTTTAGAGTGATGTGGCTGTGAGAGCTGTGTACATCTCTTGCTATGAGAACTATAGAGATATGAAAGCTTTGTAAGTGTAAGTTCTGTGCAAATATAAGAGCTGCATAGCTATGTTGATGTGAAAGCTACATTTATTTCATCATCTTTACATACTGAGTTCAAATTCTACTGATGTTAGCTTTGCATTTTATTCTTCTGAGGTCAATATATAAAGTACCAGCCTAGAGTAGTGAACTGGTAGAATTGTTAGAGTGTCAGACAGGATGCTTTGCAATGTTAGCTCTGGTTTTTGCATTCTGAGTTGAAATTCTGCTATGGCCTTCAAAAGTAGTAGACTAATCCATTGCCATGTTTAACACCATCAGCTGGCACTTTTAGGTTCTGCTAACAGTCCAGTCTGTTGCAAACATTTGGAGCAGGTTTCTGGTTTTAGGATATCTCCTCCTTCCCACCAATTTTGATGGCCCTCTAAAGGGTAATGGGCACTGCCTTTCCACCTAACTGAGCAATTAAAAACAATATATAGCTGTCTCTACAATGTAGCTGAGATAGCTACATTGTGATTGTTGTGAAAGCTGTGAGAGTTCTGTGTGGTCACAAAAGCTCTGTTAACATAAGAGCTGTGCAGACATGATAGATATATAGATGGGACAGCTACATAAATGGCATAGTTGTTTAAATGTGAGAGTTGTATAGTTGTGAGAGTTGTCTAGACACAAGAGTTGTGTTGATGTGAAAGTTATGTATATATAAACATGGGAGCTGTTTCTGTTAGAAATGTCACTGTTTCTTGGTGACAGGGTGGGATTTGAACTCAGAATGCACAGATACCACAAGACATCATGTCAGATGCTCTAACAATTCTAACATCCCTGGACAAGTACTTTTGTCATTGACACCAAAAGGATCAAAGGCAAAGTTGACCTTGGTAGGATTTGAACTCAGAACAGATAAGTGAGGGACGTTCTATCCATCATTTTAACACTTCAGCCACTTCTTTTGTCATTGTCATGGTTTGTGTTATATTTCCAATTATTTTTTCATTCACAGCAACTGAATAGTGTTTACCAAGAAGTGAAAAGTATGAATGAGTGCTGCCAGGACATGACCAACAGATTAAAGGTAAATGGAGACACCATCATCATCACCACCATCATTGTCTTCACTGTCAATGTCATCACCACCATCATCATCACCACCATCATTATCTTCACTGCCAATGTCATCATTCCCACCTGCTATGTTCCTCTATCTTGCCATGCAATCAACCATAGACCTTTATTACACGCTGCCAAAGTCATGGTCCTTTTGTCCTATTTTGGCTTGTAAAATACTTTACAGAGGTTTTCTAATAATTGAAATAATCATGAAAAAAAATGATTTAAAGTCAGTTTATAGAAATAAACATTATAATATTTCTTTCTACTATTGGCACAAGGTCTGAAATTTTGGAGGAGGCGGGTGGGGGAGCTGATTACATTTATCCCAGAGCTCAGCTGGAACTCTTTTTATTAACCTGAAAGGATGAAAGGCAAAGTCAACTTGGCAGAATTTGAACTCAGAACATAAAGCTGTAATTTTATTGTGTCTTGGGAGGGTCAGTATGCCAATAATAATGACACAGTCACAGGTTCAATTCCACTTCTTTATTGTTAGTTGAGTGAGAAGGGAAGTCACTAAGTCACTGAAAAAGGTTGTGAAAGAAAACAACGAAAAAACTTTGACTAACAAACAACCGGTTGATTGTTTAACCATCACATTAAACAAATGATTGATTAGTTGGTTGGTTAGATATTTAACTAATTGACTAACGGTAAAGAAGTGGAATTGAACCGGTGTGTGTGTTATTATTATTACACAGACACAAAGACACACGCACACACACACACACACACACACAC
>NC_069004.1:17320942-17326615 GCF_001194135.2 Octopus bimaculoides
CACACACACACACACACACACACACACACACACACACACACACACACACACACTCTCTCACACATCAAATATTTTCTCCAGACAGTTCTATGTTTCCTGTACAAACACAGCAATAAACATTATCATTGTAAATATAAATTTTTTTCATTTTTATTGAGGCCTCTGCTAAAATATTTTGTGCAAGAAATATTTTTTATGTTTATGAGATATTATTTTTAACATTTATTTCTGTAAGTTGATTAAATTAAAAAGAAAGAAGTTAACTCTAGCTGTTAGAGCCCTGTTAGAGCAAGCAAAAAAGTCTCATAAAAAAGATCCACTTTTTCAACTTCCCTTCAGTGTTTTGTGGCAAATTTTAATATGACTGCTTCTTTTTGTTTCCATTGATGACAGTGCAATAACAGTTAGCTTCTGCTATATTTGTTGACGAGTGAAGGTGTGTAATCTTAGTTTGGATGTACAGCAGAACACAAATGAACTGAGGGGAAGTGCAAGAAAGAAAATTATGCATATACTGACATGTGATGCATGGGAAGATGGCCGATTTTGTGTTGCTACATCCATAACTTGATACCTCAATCTGATGCTGCAGTAGTTACTTCTCTGTAAATTTGCTGTTGTAGGATTTTGGTAATGACATCATTGTGCCAGTCATTGTGTATGACTAGTGTGTGTGGTCTTGTATATGTATGTCTATGTATAAGTGCAATGTGTGAAGAAACTAAACTCTTCATTTATGGTGAGAACTGCAAATGGAGGAAGAGCCAACTTTGTTGTTACGGTGAAACTGATCAGTTGGCAATATATATGTATATATATATATTTTTGTTCGTGAGGACAAGGGGAAAACACCTCGCTTTTAGAGTTCAGGTTATTAATAACCTAAATTATACTTTTCTTTCAGCCATTTCCAATGATTTTCAGTTTACCTTTCTGTGCTTGGAAGGTTCTGAAACTGCCTAGTAACATGAATTAGCTGTTAGAATAAATTTATAATATTGTATAAATATTTTGACCACTCTGTTGCCTAATATATGAGTACCTGTTTTATTCCGACTTGTGAAAACTTACTGGACAAATATACACAATATACATGTATATGTTATTAATGAATGACATTGGAATAGATGCATAATTCATTTTCACTTGTAAATAGCAAAATTGTCAAATAGTCTAATTGCCATTTTAATAATTAACTCTAATATTTCCTTCTATCCAACTTCAGACTGCAAAAGAACAAACTCGTGACCTTTTAAACCAAACCACAGGACTGCAAGGTGAAAGGTCAGTATGCACTTGTGTGTATGTGTGTGTGTGTGTGTGTGTGTGTGTGTGTGTGTGTGTGTGTGTGTGTGTGTGTGTGTGTGTGTGTGTGTGTATGCATGCATGCATGCATGTGTGTGTATTGGGTTTGAAGATCATCAACTTATAAATCTGTATTATTCTACTTCTTGTAATGTGTGTTCGACTGCTGTGCTAAAAACAATTGTAAATATGGAACAAAACTGAAGTTATGATGAAATTCTGTAACACAATGTAACAATAGTAATGAAAATCTTTATATTTATGCATCAAAACAGAAATAAGAGTATTTATAAAAGAGAATGTGTGTGTGTATATATATATATATATTTATATTTATATATATATAATCATCATCATCATCATTGTTCATGTTTAACGCTTGCTTTCCATGCTGGCATGGGTTGGATGGTTTGACAGAAACTGGCCAGACAGGAGACTGCACCAAGCTATGGTGTCTGTGTTGGCATTGTGGATGCCCTTCCTAACACCAACCACCCCACAAAGTGGGCTGAGTGCTTTTTACATGGTACAAGCACAGATGAGGTCAGTTTTGGCATGGTTTTTACAGCTGGATGCCCTTCCAAATGCTAACCAGTTTACGTGGTACCAGCACTGGCAGGGTCAGCAAGTAACTTGCAAGACAAAGGTCCTTTGAAAGGGAGGAGACATTGGAGGAGGTGATCTTGTGTCAGATGATGAAAGGTTAGAGTGTGACCATAGAGACAGAGAGACAGGAACAGGTGTTTTGTTGTAGAGGAGGTACATGATTACCCTGCCAGAGAGAAAGAGAGAGAGAGAGAGAATGAGGACAGAAACAGGTGTCTTGCTATAGAGGAGGTACGTGACTACCCGGCCAGAGAGAGATGGGAAAGTGAGAGGAAGAGAGCAGTAGAGAGAGGACAGAAACAGGTGTGTTGATGTAAAGGAGATCCTTGGTTACCTAGCTAGAGGGAAAAGCAAGAGAAGGAGAGAGAGTGATCAAGAACAAGGGTAGAAACAGGTGTGCTGTTGTAGAGGAGATACATGGCTACCCAGCAAGAGGGAAGAGCAAGGGAAAGAGAGAGGGAGAGAGAGAGTGGAAGACAGCAAAAGTGCAAGAGAGAACAAGAGAGAAATGGTAGCAAAGTGTCAGGGCATACTCACAACAAGCAGGAATCAGAATGTCTATGGAATGGTAGAATAAAAGAAGAGAGAGATACATGGTGGTAAGTGCCAAGGCATACCCTGAAGGTATAGAGGTCATAATATAAGTGGCAGGATACTGCCAAAGAAGTGTGAGTAGGGAGTAGAGACTTCACATGGATGCACAGAGTGTGGGGGTTGGGAATGCAGTGACTGGTGAAAACCTGGGTATATAGAGGGGGTGGGGGTCTATGGAATAGCAATAATACAGTGAGCAGGGCAATGAGGACAGGATTGGGGAGTGAGAGATAAGCATAGTGCATGAAAGAGGAAATGTGAGGAAGAGAAGAGATGTAGTTTGGTTTGTTGGGGTAGGGTGTGTGAAAAGTTTTATCATTATGTGTGGGAACACAGCATTTCTAGAACTCAGTTTCGCTGACATGGGTGGGTCTTAAGAACCTCATATTGCCAAGCATCTCGGTCCATTGTTATTTCCTCCATGTGGCTTAACATCTTCAGATTGGTCCTCACTACTTCAGTCCCACATCTTCCTGGGTCTCCCTCTTCTACAGGTACCATTCGCTTTCAGTGATCAGCACTTCTCTATACAGCTTTCTTCATTCATACGCATCGCATATCCAAACCAATGCAGTCTTCTCTCCTTCATGCTGCATTTGATTCCTCTTATGTCCAATTTATCTCTCAACACATTTGCACTTTGTTGTACATGCACACTGATGTTGCACATCCAATGGAGCACACTGCCTTCATTTCTCTTTAGTTTACACATGTCTTCTGCATTTCAAGCCCATGTCTCACTACCATGGAGTATGGCCATTCATACACAAGCATCATACACTCTACCTTTCACTCTGAGACAGAACCATTGCTAATTTGGTCACCAAGGTAACAGAAACTATCTACAACCTCAAAAGGGCCTCCTGGGCATTTGAGAGAGTCTAATGTGTGCCCTTAGTACTTATCGTTCCTGCACATCTACCACATACAAGACAACTTTATCTGTTAATCTACCTGTGATTCCACTGCACCTCTTATGTGTTTATAGCTTACACTGGGTTCAGCACATGGAATTACTTCCAACTCCTTTCCTGCATACTGAGCAGGGCCATTTACCTGATGAAAGAGACTTTTACCTGCTTTCTTGCTAACAACAACTTTGGTCTTTGCTAGGTTAACTTTAAGGCCCTTTGATTTCAGGTTTTGCTTCCATGCCTGGAATCTCTTCTCTAATTCTGCTACAGTTTCTTACGGCATAGTTCCCACAGGCATCCAGTTTTGAATTCTTCTGTTGTGATCTGGAGAATTATGTCTTGTGCCATTCTGCACAGTTTTGCCAAACGTCCACCACTAGCTTCTTTGACATTATCACTAAATCTGGATTTAAGTCTTCCTCTCGTTCTTCTGCCATATGCTGCACCTGTTAACAGGAACTTCTCAAGGTCTTGTCTTCTAAGTATGTGGCCAATAAAGGTCCATTTTCTTTTCATGATAGCCTTTCCTAGCATTTTATCTTGCGAAGGATCCACTCATTACCTCTTTTATCTTCCATCTTATTCTGAGAATGCATCTAAAAAGCCATTGTTCAATGCTTCAATTTTCCTTTTATCAATTTTCATTATAATCCAGCATTCAGCTCTATAGATGGCTATGCTAAATATCAATGAATTGAGGAGTTGATTTTTTTTTTCACAAGGAGGTGGCCTTATCTTTCCATATGTTGTTCAGTGATGTCATTGCATCTTGGTTATGGCAAGTCTTCTCTTGATTCCATAGGTGCCATTGTAGTTATTGGTTATAAGAGCACCAAGGCACACAAATTCTTTTATGTTTTCAATATTTACATTGTTTATTGTTACACAATTAGAGAACTCAAAAGTAATAAAAGTCCTGTCTTTGATGAATTAACAATCAAGTTAATTAAAAGTGGCAATAAGCCTTTAACAGCATACTTTCACAAACTATGCATTTCAATCTGGATAAATAAAAGCTGGCCAAAGGATTGGGTTCAGTCAATATTCATACCCATTCCTGAAAAAAGATGTCCAGCAATGCAATAACAATAGAACTATTACACTGATAAGTCACTGTAGCAAAATTCTACTTAAAAGTATCTTAAATAAAATAAAAACGAAGGTAGAAGAAATTAGTGAAAAACAGTGAGGTTTTAGACCCAGAAGAGGGAAAATAAACTAGATATTGAATCTTAACTGTTTAGCATTTAACCAGCCATATTTGGCCAAATATTCTGTCTTATTATCAAACTGTCCAGATCTGGTCTCTCACACTAACCCTACAATACCATTCTAGAAATTAACAGTTAACTCTTCAAAATCTCAAAGCTACAGTATGATGCATGATTAATGCAAAACTGAGATTAAATAAGAATAATGTGATGGAAAAGGGTTAAAATAGTAACTGAAAAGAATCCTGACTATAATAACAATATCTTTTTATGTTTCATTGATTACACAAAAGCCTTTGATGTCTCACATGATGTCCTATGGATCAATTTCATCAAAATGGGATTATTTTCTCATATAATTGACTGTATCAGAGACTTATATGCCAAAGAAAGCGCAGCAGTTCAAACGACCCATGGACTGGATTGACATTGAACAAGATGTCCACCAGAATTGCATCCTTTCTCTGCATCTCCTTAATATATATTCCGAGGCAATAATGAGAGATGCACTGTATGGTTTTACTGGAAGCATCAAAATTAATGGCAAGGTCATCACAAATCTGAGGTATGCAGATGATGTAGTCCTCATGGCCAACAGAACGCAAGAACTACAGGATTCACTTGATAAAAGAAACAGTGCAAGAACTCAAGTTGGACTTCATCTTAACTCCAACAAAAGAAATGAAAATAACTAAAAGCACAACAAACAATGAACAAGATTGCATAACAAAAAAACAATGTATATATATGTATGCTGATGTGTGTGTGTATATATATATATATATATATATATATATATCATCATCATCATCATCGTTTAACGTCCGCTTTCCATGCTAGCATGGGTTGGATGATTTGACTGAGGACTGGTGAAACCGGATGGCAACACCAGGCTCCAGTCTAATTTGGCAGAGTTTCTACAGCTGGATGCCCTTCCTAACGCCAACCACTCTGAGAGTGTAGTGGGTGCTTTTACGTGTCACCGGCATGAAGGCCAGTCAGGCGGTACTGGCAACGGCCACGCTCAAAATGGTGTATTTTAT
>NC_069004.1:17326833-17328028 GCF_001194135.2 Octopus bimaculoides
GATCTCGCTCGAAAGTCCTTACACATGCTGCAGGCACAAGTGCCAGAAGGCGACGCTGGGCACAGGTGCCATCACGATTTTGCTTGCCCCAACAGGTCTTCGCAAGCCGAGTTTCGTGTCCAATGAAGGAGACGATGTTGGCATGGGTGCCAGTCGTCGAATTTAGTTTGATTTCGATTTCACTTGCCTCAACAGGTCTTCGCAAGCAGAGTTTAGTGTCCAATGAAGGAAAGGTACGCATAAGTGGGCTGGCTACAACCCTGGCAAGGCCTTGGATTATGGTCTCACTTGGCTTGCTGGGTCTTCTCACGCACAGCATATATATATGTGTGGGTGTGTGTATATATTTATGTGTGTGTGTATATATATATACATGTATATATGTATGTATATACATAAGTGTGTAAGAGTAGTATATATTAATGAGTATGTGGTGTTTTTATTATTAACTTTTGAATAATGAAATAATGTATTTCACTCATAATTATTATATTGTTCATTAAATTAAATTCAGTTGTGTTTTGTTTTGGAGAGAATAGAATATAAAGCTTTCACTTTTTTATTATAGTAGTAACTATAGAAGACTGGTGGGATTATTATTTGTATGACTTAAAGATGGGTTGTTATTTAGTATATAATCTAGTTATTGTAGGTTTGCTATTAATACCAACACAGATGTACATAAATTTATGTGTTTCTTTGTTGTTTAATTTTAAAGTTAGTGTTTAGTCTTGCCTATATTTAGATTGAATGAATGTGGTTATTAAGCTTTCACTTTTATATTATACAATGGAAGACTGTAGGAAATATTTTTTGTATGACTTAAAGGTTTGGTTGCTGTTTAGTTACATATTTAGGAGTTGGTTATAGATTTACTTATTGAATTTATTTACTGATACTGTTGTACATAGGGTAAATATGTTTGAAAGTTGTGGTTTGTTTGGTATGTTTGTTCCTAAACAACACTTATTTTAGTGCTGTTGACACCACTGGATTGAATGGTACAGTCCAAGTGTCGAAACCATAATGATATCCGTGAGGCAGCTGATGATGTAGGTATGTGGGATTGTTAGTATGGCTGTTTTTGTATATGTGGAATAGTATTATAACACATCCTTTTGATATATATATATATATATATATATATATATATCAAAAGGATGTGTTATAATACTATTCCACATATACAAAAACA
>NC_069004.1:17328038-17333809 GCF_001194135.2 Octopus bimaculoides
TATATATATATATATATATATATATATATATATCAAAAGGATGTGTTATAATACTATTCCACATATACAAAAACAGCCATTATATATGTTATATATGAATATATACTTGTGAGTATATGTGTATATATATATATATATATATATATATAATGTGTGTGTGTGAGTGTATATAATATGTAGGTATATATATGTTTACATGTGTGTGTGTATATATATATATATATATATATATGTATGTATATGCATACATGCACATATACACACATACATGCATGGCTATGTGGTAAGAGGTCTGCTTCCCAATCACATGGTTCTGGGTCCAATCCCACTGCATGGTACTTTGGGAAAGTGTAGCCTTGTGAGTGGATTATATGAGGTTGAAAAATTGGGTCAGTTTCTGTTTGAAATTGTATTGAAACCATTTCAATTACTATTTTTGGTTTCTTGCCAATTTAGCCAGAAATTACAGATGAAAGCACAAGTCGCTGACGCCTTCTTGGATAAATTCCAGCTGAAACCAGAAGAATGCAAAGTTCTGCGTGGTTCTAAAACCACTGGTCTACACAAGGTAATTACAACTTTCCATTGTTGTTGTCTTTGCTGTTTCTCATCAAGGACAAATTTGGGATCTAGTTAAATTGCTTCACAAAATCATCCCCCTTTAATTTTGCTCAGATTGCTTTCAATTTTGGTGTATTGAGGCAACTCAGGATTTTGATTATGATCAACCAATTTCTTTATCTCGTAAATTAAAGAATCTGATGTTATTTGGAATTAAAGTTGGGAAATTTGGGTAATTTTAGCCAATCAACAGAGAGCAAGGCATTAACAGCTTGTTACCGTGACAACTGCACGTTGTGTTGTGCTTCACTTCACCCACATCTGTGCTGCACATGTGTATGTATGTGTGGGTGTTGTGTGTGAGGAGGTATATGTGTGTGTGTGTATGTGTGTATATTTGTGTGCATGTATGTGTTATGCATGTTGTGTGTGTATGAGTATATGTGTATTCATGTGTGTGCATGTATGCGTGTTGAGTGTGTGTTGCGTGTGTGTAGGGGTATATATGTGTATTCATGTGTGTGTGCATGTATGTATGTTGTGTGTGGGATCTAGTTAAATTGATTCTCATGTATATATAAACTTATATATGAATACATACATCCACATGCACTTTTATATATTAATGATGTACATGACAGGTATACATAATACGGAAATACGCATAAAGTAAACACAGGTAACAGATCATTTCACAAACGCTAAACTATAAATTTCACAGGGTACAACCTTAAAGTTGACACCGGTGTTTCACTATTGGCTAAAAATACAGTTTTTTCGATTTTTAAACCTCTGTAACTTTTTCCTCAAATTTTTTTCTCCACAAGATCATGGATTCACAGCAACTACATCAATATAACCGATTTTCAGATTTTTTTTACTTCCTTTTAAAAAATGCAGATTCTGTGAATCAATTTAACTAAATCCCGAATTTGTAACCTATTGTAAAGTATTTATGTGGAGCCTCTGTATTTCTTCTGAGACCATAGAACTCTACCTGAAAATTACCTGTCCATGGTGCAACTCTCAGCAAGTTTTTTTTGTAATGGAAGGTTAGCATTGCCCATGTATATAAGCCTCCTCTAACCACACCATTGATGTTTTCCAAGGGAAAGGACAAGAATTGTTACTGCTTGGTACCAATGCTACTACAGGCGTTGTTGTCAAACTGCAAAGAGCACAGGGCATTCAAAAGAACTCTCAAACATTCAACCTATCCACCACCCTGTATTTCCATATTTGTATTTAATTTCCTGATATTGAAAGGATGAAAGGCTATTTTGAACTCATGGAGAACCATACCAAATACCTTGAAGATATTCTATTTTCTGGTCTACCAAGTCTCTTATAATACACCTCTTTATATTATTGTCGGCAGATTCAAAGAGCTGTTACCTGTGTTAGCAGGGTGCCTCTTCCTGCAAATGGAAATCTCTAGATTACAAATATCAAGCTGCTCTCTGAAGTAAACTGCAATTTAATATACATTATAGGTGAGGCATGGCTGTGTGGTAAGAAGTTTCTTTCTTAATCACATGGTTCTGGGTCCAGTCCCACTGCATGGCACCTTGGCCAAGTGTTTTTTCCTGTAGCCTCAAGCCAACCAAAGCTTTGTGAGTGGATTTGGTAGATGGAAACAGAAAAAGCTTATATATATATAAGAAAAAGAGATTAAAAGATCCAGGCAGATATCAATAAAGCACTCAGGTTAAACGAATTTGGTTAACAATATCCAACAATCAGACACCAATGACTGTAAGTCGAATACACATCCAAGATAAATCCTCATGCATCACAAGTAGATCCAAATATCATTTAGACGAATTTCAAAAAATCCAGTGTATTTGAAGATAAAAAATATATATAGACAAAAGTACATCTTTATTGTAGAATTCACCTTAAAAAGCCGACAATTGTTTCTATTGCATTTACACACACACACACACACGCACACACAATATCACTGGAGTTAATATTTCAAAAAATATGCTGACACATTATCAAGGCAGTTCAAAATTAGTGAAATTCAAAGTGGATCATCATCATCGTCATTTAATGTCTGTTTTCCATGCTGGCATGAGTTGGACAGTTGACTGAAAACTGGCAAGCTGAGGAGCTGCACCAGATTTCACTCTGATTTGGCATGGTTTCTACAGCTGGATGCTCTACCTAATGCCAGCCACTCCAAGAGTGTAGTGGGTACTTTTTACGTAGCAGTTACAAAACACTGGCATCAGCCATGACTACGATCTCACTTTGCATCACAGGTCTTCTCAAGCATGGTATATTGCCAAAGGTCTCAGTCACTTGTCACTGCCTCTGTGAGGCCCGAAGTTTGAAGTCTGCTTTTTATGTGTCACTGGCACAGTTACCAGTTACACGACACTGGTATCAGCCACAACTGCCATTTCACTTGGCTTCACAGGTCTCCTCAAGCATGACATATCACCAAAGGTCTCAGTCACTAGTCATTGCCTACATGAGGCCCAACGGTTGAAGATTATGCTTCATCACACTGTCCCATGTCTTCTTGGTTCTACCTCTTCCACAGGTTCCCTCCACAGCTCGAGATTGGCACTTCTTCGCACAGCTGTCCTTGTCCGTATGCATTGTATGACCATACCAGCACAGTCTTATGCCAGACTTTTCTCTCAAAATGCTTACACTGTGTCATACATGCACACTGACATTGCACATCCGGCGAAGCATATTCGCTTCATTTCTTTCAAGCCTTCGCATGTCTTTGGTGGTCACAGCTCATGTTTCATTGCTGTGTAGCATGTCTGTTTGCACACAGGCATTGTACAATCTGCTCTTCACTCTGAGGGAGAGGCCCTTTGTTACCAACAGAAGTAGGAGCTCTCTGACTTTGCCCAGCACCTATACTCTTGGAGCATACCCTTTTGCTACTGACTCGGTTACCCAGATAATGGAAGCTATCAACTACTTCTAGTTTTCCCCATTGGCATTTGACAGAGTCTCTTTTCAGTACGTTTCTAGTGTTCATTGTACTTGTGCACCTTTCACACAAAAACTGTTTTCCCTGTTAACCTTCCTCTGATATTGCTGTACCTCTTATGTGTTGGTGTTGTTTTTTTTTTTATTAACTATGTTATGCTTATATACTGTACATATTGGTTTCAAATTTTAGTACAAGGCCAATAGTTTTAGGGGAGGAGCTAAGTTGATTAAATCAACCTGAGTGCTCAACTGGTACTTATGTTATCGATTCTGAAAGGATGAAAGGTAAAGTCAACCTCAGCAGAATTTGAACTCAGAATGTAGAGATGAATGAAATGCTGTTAAGCATCTTGCCTGGCTTGCTAACGATTCTACCAGTTTGCTGCCTTATACATTCTGTACATATTAATGTATACGGTGACAGAGTGTAGAAGATGCATCAGAATTTACCAAAGCAGAGGTTAATCTACCACCAACCACCACCACCACCTACGTTCATCACTGTTCATCACAAGATTTAAGGGTCACATTTTATACTTGGTGTGTTAGGCAACCCTTTATTTTATTAGGGAAGGGGATGTTTTTAAGGTTAGAAAGTCATCTTATATTCCAGAATATATTTTTTTGTTCTGTTGTTTTGTGACTTAAAACATTGTAAAATATCATTTCAGGACTTCTTTAAAGTGTTGTCCAGAGTGAAACAAATCCACAACGACTGTAAAGTATTACTGCGAACCAACCAGCAGACAGCAGGGTAAAGATGTAGCATTTCTTTTAAACAGATGCTTGATTGTGTTACTATTTCTAAATAATAATTATCGTTTAAGGAAGGTTTGGCTGCTATGTCTAAATTGTAGAAAGTGATATGATAGAGATTTGTTTGCTGTTTCTTAATTGTTTTGTGTGATTTGAAGGAGATTTGGTCATTATTTCTAGATGATAGGATATGATTTGAGGGAGATTTGGCAGCTACTTCTAGATAATTAGGTGTGATTTGAGGAAGATAAGGTAGAAAAGGAAAGTGATTGAATGGAATGTTTGATATAAATTTCTAGCTGCAGTCAAAGTTCAGTGGTACGTGTTTACAGCTAGGCAGACTGTACCACTCCATGTTGTCTGCTTGGTTGACTACATTATGATTAACATTCTGTTAATAGTAATAAATTATCTACTGACACAGCCAATACTGTACAATAATACTGTCTGTGTTACTGTGTGGTGCCCAGTACCATGTATAGACAATAACATGATTAATTATATTATCCAGATTAGAAATCATGGAATCAATGGCATTACAACAAGAATCAGCTTACGAGCGACTTTACCGCTGGACTCAGAGTAAGTTAACTTTAGTCACTGTTGTCTTTTATATATTTATATGCTAGTGTGCGTGTATGTGTGTATCTAAGAAAGATCATCATCGTTTTAATGTCCACTTTTCCATGCTCATATGGGTCAGATGGAATTCTGTTGAGGAAGATTTTTCTATAGCTGGATGCCTTTCCTGTGCCAACCCTCATCTCTTTCCCAAGTAAAGTAATATTTCCCTATGACCAGACATATTTTTCATGGAAGTTTTGGGAGCAAAGGACACAGCTTGAATGGGAGAGGCATTCGTTTCCAAATATCACATGAAGTTAAGCCAAACTGACTATGTGACTCATTACCTTGCCAGCTTCTGTCAAACCATCCAACCCATGCCAGCATGGAAAAACGGACGTTAAATGATGATGATGATGATGATGATATACATGCATGTACACATGCATACCTAAATGTATGTTTCTCCAGTTTATATGTTTACATAATCACATATATATTTATATACATGTGTGTGTGTATTTATGCTTGTATGTATTTATTTTCAAGCAGTAACATTTAAATATGAATATATATATACATAGATATATTTGTATTACAGTTCTATATTTAAGAGATGAGGAATTATTTACATTATTTACATTATCTACATTTGACGGATATTCGTCCTCATCTTGTTTGTTGTTAACACAACGTTTCGGCTGATATACCCTCCAGCCTTCGTCAGGTGTCTTGGGGAAATTTCGAACCTGGGTTCTCATTCCTATCGATGTTACTATTATTATTATATTATTATTATTATTATTATTATTAATCAGGTCGCTGCCGTGAATCGAACTCGGAACCTTGGGGTTAGTAGCCCGCGCTCTTAACCACTACGCCATATGCCCGTGGGCAATTATGGGGTGAATTTTAAGGCTTATAAATCT
>NC_069004.1:17335570-17343663 GCF_001194135.2 Octopus bimaculoides
CTATGATGGAATTGTCTCCTTGTAGCCTTTTCATAGCGAACTTTTCTTCCTTAGTGATGTTTGGTTTGGGAAGTTTCGCTTTCTCCAGTACCTGTCTCACCTTCCACCTTAGTTCATCTCCCTGAGCTTTCGGTATCTTTACCGCTATCTCTTCAATAGGGGCTATTATGTCCAAGTATGGAATGCGCTTGATGGTTGTCGCAAAGTTGAGACCTTTGTTCAGTACGGCTTCTTCGGAGTCTTCCAGACGTCGGCTACTTACATTAATCACTGCTTTCACAGGTGGGTGATGGACTTCAGTCTTCATTCTCCGACCTTTGAGTTTCATAAACTTCTTAATCTGGCGTGTCTTCACCGTTTCAAATTCTTTCATGTATATATTTGTATGTATATAAACAAATGAGTTGGTTTAATTCCAGATGAATGTCGGGCACTGACTGGAGATTCTCCTGACATTTTCCCTCTACTCTGTTCTGCCATGGAAGCTCTTCAAGACCGACCATTGTTGCTAAAGCAAGTACAAACTAATATCTAGTTTATTTTCGTAACCCTGCAGATACTAGATAGATAGAATTGAATAAATAACTTGAGAAACAAATAAGTCTGCTTGATATCATGGTTGTAGTTGGTACTAGGAGAATAATTCCATTAGACAAAAATGAGAAAAAGACTAGGTCACTGAAAAAATACTTTGTCTACTGGAGGATGGTAGGGGTTCACTCCCCTGCTTGCAATATATACAGGGTACAGGCTACACCTTTAATCAGAATATCTGCCTGGGGTTAAAATTGTAGTGATATCGAGCAGCCATATTGATGTGGCGATTAACTTTACTTGTCAGTATAGAAACTACTCTCATCTCTTATCAAGATTTTCCAACTGGCTCCTTTGCTAGTCATATTATACATTCATTTTAATAAGTTCTTGGATAACTGTCCATTGATTACACATAGACTTGTTGAATCACATTAAATGTGGAATATTTCATGTTGGCAAGGGGGAAAAGAGGCATCCATTTCTATTGGTTCACAAACTCTTCAACTTTTATTCATTCATCTTACGACGTGGTTGAACAACCAATCTCTATCAGTCAGGATTCACTGTATGGGTTGTGTTATTCACAAGACCTCCATCCTCATCTTTGTAATGCCAATCTGTCACAAGATTAACCATTTACAAATGAGTGGACAGAAGCAGCATGAAATTAAGTGTTTTAGCCAGGAGCACAACCCATAACTGGTCAGGAAATAGAACTCATGAGCTTGTGATCACGAATGTAACACCCTCACCACTAAGCCATCTAGAATACTAGGTTCTTAACAGTTATTACATCTGCACAGTTTTGCTTTGCCATTGTGTACCTGTAGTCACTGCTGTCATGTAATGTCCTATGTTCTGAACAGTTATTACTGCTACATGCATCACTCTTGTTATATAACTGTGGTTGCTACTGTTACATGTAATATTACCCTGTCTTTGTACAGTTGTTGTGACATGCTGTCTGATGTAACAATATATTTTTCTTTGCAGTTACTCCCTGGATGAATATGGTACTGCTCGGCGCACAGCTATTGTCCGTGGTTTAATTGATGCTTTGACCCGAGGAGGTCAGTTTGGTTTGTTGTTTTCAAATGTTTCCTCAGTAAATTCCCTCTGAGAACACCTTTATCAATTTCTCTTATTCAATTTCAGGTCAGTTGATTACACTGTATAACAAGATTTTTGTCCTTGGGTAGCAACTGTTATTTCGTATTTGCTTACCCCTAGAAAGTATGAGAAATGGCTAATATTTCCTTCAAACTTTGCTTTTGTTACATTTATCCAAACCCCAAACAATTCCTTTCAACACATGGCTATGATGCTCCCCAACTATTCCTGCTCATGATCAGAGATGCATATACTGACAGCCACTAAAGGACATGCTCAAGTAGTTAAGGTCAAGCAATTGGCAAGCAAATCTGTGGTATGGAGCACAATATTTGCTATAACATTATTTCTGCTTCAGCAACTCCACTGAATCTGTCTGAAATATAATGGAAAATAGGTCAGTTTCAAAACATTGACGTCCAAGTCACGAAAGTAAAGTTTGAAGGGAACAATAGTCATTTCGGTTGATTTCTAGATGGAAGCAGGAAATAATACTTACTGACCAGAGACAAAAAAAAAAAAATTTTAATTTTGTTACTCAGTGTTGCATGAAGTATTCAAGCTGTGACCATCTCATCTATTTTAAGATATAGTATATATAGGACTACATTATCAATTATGACTTTTTTAAAGAATGAGATTTGGTTGCTGTATTTAGCTGGTCAAGCAACTATGTAGCCATGTAGAAGCTCCCCTGTTGAACACTGCGACCACCTGACATACACTGATGTCACCTTACATAGGAGTATGGGAGAATATTGTTAGACAGTGAGGTAACAGACCTGACCAGACAAGACCAGACAATTGTGTCATTTGCTACGAAACAACTCTCTCTGCCTCTCCTTCTCTCCATTAGTGGTTGGTGAAAAAGACCTTGTGAGCTCTGAGACACTTAACGAAGATATCAATTTACATGTGTGATTAAGGTAGTGAGCTGGCAGAATCATTAGCACGCCAGGCGAAATGCTTAGCAGTATTTCATCCGTCTTCACGTTTTGTGTTCAAATTCCACCGAGGTCATCTTTGCCTTTCATCTTTTTGGAGTCAATAAAATAAGTACCAGTGAAGTACTGGGGATTACCAGTAATTGACTTACCCCCTCCCTAAAAATTGCTGACCAAGTGCCAAAATTTGAAAGCAATTTACATGTGTGGTTGGTGAACTGACAGAGTCACTAAGCCATTTTCATACCAAATTACTTGAGACCACCCCTAGTCCTATGGTACACACTTCAGTACAAGGCGTCTTTAATCACTAGTGTTGTTGTTTAATATTAGGTCAGCTCTGACGATTTTGGTCATTATTATAGGGCATAATGGGCCCTGACTGAAATAAAAAGAAAAGGTTTTTTTTTTCTTCTTTCAAATGATGTAGAAGCGTTAGATTTTACTTGGATATATTTTCTTTGTTTTAATGTATTTACATTTCTGTTCAGGCCCTGGAGGTACTCCACGTCCTATTGAATTACATTCCCATGATCCTCTGCGCTATGTTGGAGATATGTTGGCATGGCTGCACCAAGCTGCTGCATCGGAGAAAGAATACCTGCAAACTCTGATCAAATCCTGCAAACGTAAGTGCCTCTACTTTACAGATTATTGCAAGACAGTTGGGGAGAGTGTTGTTTTTGTTATGGTTTAACCTAGGGTCAGTCATAATACAGTAGACTTATGATCATTCTGGGGTTTTTTTTCACTGGCGCAGTGTATCCCAGAATAAATTAGTTAATGGGATTTTGTTTTTGAATATAATTGATTGTGGATTCAGGGCAATTTGACTGCTATTTCTGAAATGTCATGCAAACACATAAAGGCTCCTCTGTTGCTAGATTTTTGGCTTTCATCATTCAGAGTTTTTAATATCAATACCAGTAACATACTAGGGTTGATTGTACCTTACTGCTTTCAAAAGGGATGTAGACATTGCATATTGTTTTCTGAGATACACTATGACTGAAAAAATAGGACCAGCAAGGCTGAAATTTTTTTATCATAAGGTATGCTCAGTTACAGCTTCTTGTTGTTGTTGTTGGCACTCCGTCGCTTACGACTTCGAGGATTCCAGTTGATCCGATCAACGGAACAGCCTGCTCGTGAAATTAACGTGCAAGTGGCTGAGCACTCCACAGACACGTGTACCCTTAACGTAGTTCTCGGGGATATTCAGCATGACACAGTGTGACAAGGCTGGCCCTTTGAATTACAGGCACAACAGAAACAGGAAGAAAGAGTGAGAGAAAGTTGTGGTGAAAGAATACAGCAGGGTTCGCCACCATCCCCTGCTGGAGCCTCGTGGAGCTTTAGGTGTTTTCACTCAATAAACACTCACAACGCCTGGTCTGGGAATCGAAACCACGATCCTATGACTGCAAGTCTGCTGCCCTAACCACTGGGCCATTGCGCCTCCACTCAGTTACAGCTAATCAGGGATTAAACAACAACAACAACAACAAGACCATGGCTATTCTATTGGGGCTCAAGTGACATTTTATTTAAGTGAGGGATTTCTAACCCCTCTTTTGCCAAACACCCACCAAAAACTCTTGAGTACTTACTACTAGTCTCACCTTTCACCTTTATGTGATAAAAGTTGCGGTTGTAATCAAGCTCGAATAAATGTGTTGCTCATCACTGAATGGATTAAGTGATTTAAAGATTAACAACTAGATTAGTGATAAACAATAGGATTTACAGTTATAAAGCATAAGCTATCAACTAAAAATATTTATGATTTTTCACTCTGGTTTGAAATTTCAAACTAATAGTGAAACACAATTGCTCCACATATCAATCATCATCATCATCAATATTTAACATCCATTTTCCATGCTGGTATGGGTTGGATGGCTTGATAGGAACTGGCAAGGTTAGGGGCCGCACCAAGTTCCATTGTCTGTTTTGGCTTAGTTTCTACAGCTGGACACCAACCACTTAACTGAGTGTACTGGGTGCTTTATACGTTGCACCAGCCTGAGTGCTTTTTCTGTGGCACCTTTATTTTTAGACTCTCAGCATGGTGCCTTGGGTTCAGGATCCTGGATACGTTATTATGTCTCAGCCCTTGAAACATGAGCAGCATTTAATTCAGGTTTTCATGAGCACTGTAAATGTTAAGTATTCTTATACTGAGGATCTTTCCTGGTGAAAACATATCCTCAACATAGCAAAAACTGCACCACAATGAATGACTTTCATCATTAGGACCAGAAAATTCTTCAGCCCAATTACTAACTTTTACAAAGCTCATGTGAAATCCACTACGGAATTCTACTCTCACGTGTAGGTGCTGCTGCTATACACAAATTACATTCAAAGAAAGGCCATTTGATTGATTGTTAGGAAGCTACTTATCACCACACTTCAACCTCTGCTCTACTAATATGTCTCCTTTGCTGGGCGAAATGCTTAATGGTATTTCGTCTGTGTGGTAAGTAGCTTGCTTACCAACCACATGGTTCTGGGTTCAGTCCCACTGTGTGGCACCTTGGGCAACTGAAGGCGACGAGTTGGCAGAAACGTTAGCATGCCGGGCAAAATGCTTAATGGTATTTTGTCTGTCTTTATGTTCTCAACCTGTTTTCCCTCAGGCCCCACTATAACTTTCCAGGAAAACATATGCCCCCACCAATGGTTGGAAATAAACAACTTTATTTTTAATATTTCATAATTATACACTTTCCTTAAAGAAATATCCACACCAGGGCATTAGAATAACACTATACTATAGAGAACAATCTTCACACAGTATGCTTAACTGGAGGGATTGGTTTGACTGAGCTGAATATAAATGTAATATGTTTGTTGTGAAAAAAAAAATTTTTTTTCACAATTCCATATCTCACTAAAAACAAAAAGAAAAAGAAATTTTGGATCGCATGCCCTATTGGTGTGGCATATGCTCCACATTGGGAATCACTGCTCTATCTTTTCTCCTTTTACCACTACCACAGAAGCTCCCTGACCCTCTGAACTGGCTAAGCTTATGCCACTTCCATTCCATCATTCTCAATATACTCATATCTCTTCGTCACATCTGCCAGCAGCAGTCAACGCAGGAGAAACTTGGAAAATGGCTGCTAAAATTATTCAGAGGTTGTATGCTTCCACCAACAATGTCTATTTAGAATACTCAAGATCATTTACAGGGACAGAGTCACGAACTCTGAAGTTCTGAGAAGAGCCAAACTATGAAACCTGCATGAGACTTGTGGTGTTATGGGCTGTGACGAGCTATGTGTTGTGGTGGAGAGGGGTGAGGCAAATGGAGGTGAAGCCAGACCGGAAGGGCCAAACCGGAAGGGTCAGATCGGAAGTCGGCGACACGCGGTTGAAGGCTAGCATGTGGGGCCAGTGAGAAAACAGCGACGTTACGAGAAAGACGTGTTCTGATTAGGAGCGATCATGTACCCCGCTGCGGTCGGCAAGGTAAGGTCCAACGCTTCATTCTGTCCTTTTGCTTCTTGTTGTCTTCTTCCTCCATCGCACCACAAGACTGGCAGAAAGAAGAGCAAGACTTGCAGGTCATGCTTTCTGAATGCCAGAAGGATGAATACTCAAGACATTTATGTAATAGGTACTGCTAGAGAGATGAAAGAAGAATGAGAAGACTGAAGAAGGTATGGCATACCACCTTCAAAAAAGATCTACAGCATCTTAGCATCACCTGGGAAGATGCAGGTGACTTTGCTCAAAACTGAGATGATGGAAGATGTCTTGTTGCTTGATGTACAGGCTAACTGTATGGGAAGAAATAAGATTCAGACAAAGACGTCCTCTCGTCTACATTCTGTCTCACCTTCCTACCACCCACTAATGACAATGTCCAGGCCTTTGATTCTAGAATGTTGGCTTTCTCTTCTAGAATTCTTTTCCTGGATATGGACATGTATTATTTAAAAAAACTGAACTTTGAACTTGAAATAGAAATGTGGTAATAAGACACAGTGAAAAGAACAAAAAAAACGAGAAAGTTGAAATGAGCAAATATGAAAAATATTTATTTGGGTATGATCAGATGCATTCAAATATTAACCATTCCAGCTTTTATTCAGATATAGTGTATCTTGGACTACATTATTTTATGTGATTTTAATTTTGTAAGATGGTAGAGTATGATTTAAGGGAGATTTGATTGCTATTTCTCACAGGTCAAGTGATCTGTCTTTCAGGGTACAAAGGTCTGTGGAATATTCAGCTACATACATGCAATGAGATGATAGTTCTGTTTATTGAATAACTGGAATGTTGATTTATTTACACACTTTCTATAAGGAAATAAATGATCAGCGAGAACAGAAGGGAAGAGAGAAATCTTTAGTCTTGGCAGAGACAAAACAACTTCCCTGTTGCTGATCAATGAATGGGAACAATGCAGGGATGTGGAATCTTGCTGTAGAAGAGACAACCTCAATCATGTTGATGAATGAATAATGAATGAATGACTGGAGATGATGTAGAGGAGAAAGAGAGCCCTTTTGTCTTGTTAGAAACAAGACAACATCTCTAATGCTGGTGCACCTAGTACACTCTGTACAATGGCTGGTGACTGGAAGAGCATCCAGCTGTAGAAACTGGGCCAAGGGAAAATAGAAAGTAGGAATGTGACATGGACCTTGATTCATCCTGGGGGGAAGTAATTCCATATAAGAACTAATTTGGACAATGATGATCCATCCAACGCAAATCAGCGTGGAAAAGCAGAGGTAAAATGATGATGATGGTGGTGATGATGTTGATATCTGTGTAACATGTATGCTAAATGATACTAATACAAGACAATCAAATGCCAAAAATATTAAAGATAATACAAGATATTTTGTCTCCTTTTTCTAACACCATTTTAGCTGACCCTGAATTAATCCAGAAAATTCTGGGACATATTACTGAAGGTGTATGCCGTCCTTTTAAGGTAAATATCATCTCTTGTTTTCTTTTCTTTTCATGATGCCAGACCAGCAAAAATGTTGATTCTGATATATAGCTAATCTGGCTGTTTGATCTCCACACACACACACACACACACATGGAAAATGGATGTTAAATGATGATGATCAGGAGTGGCTGTGTGGTAAGTAGCTTGCTTACCAACCACATGGTTCCGGGTTCAGTCCCACTGCGTGGCACCTTGGGCAAGTGTCTTCTACTATAGCCTTGGGCCGACCGAAGCCTTGTGAGTGGATTTGGTAGACAGAAACTGAAAGAAGCCTGTCGTATATATGTATGTGTGTGTGTTTGCGTGTCTGTGTTTGTCCCCCCACCAATATCGCTTGACAACCAATGCTGGTGTGTTTACGTCCCTGTAACTTAGCGGTTCAATAAAAGAGACCGATAGAATAAGTACTAGGCTTACAAAGAATAAGTCCTGGAGTCGATTTGCTCGACCAAAGGTGGTGCTCCAGCATGGTCGCAGTCAAATGACTGAAACAAATAGAAGAATAAAAGAGTATA
>NC_069004.1:17343985-17352222 GCF_001194135.2 Octopus bimaculoides
ATATATATATATATATATATACACACACACACACACACATACACACATATATATTCTTTTATTCTTTTAATTGTTTCAGTCATTTGACTGCGGCCATGCTGGACCACCACCTTTAGTTGAGCAAATTGACTCCAGGACTTATTCTTTGTAAGCCTATTGGTCTCTTTTGCCAAACTGCTAAGTAACGTGGGCATAAACACCAGCATTGGTTGTCAAGCGATGGTTGGAGGACAAACACAGACACACAAGCATATACACACACACACATATATATGTATACTACGAGCTCCTTTCAGTTTCTGTCTACCAAATCCACTCACAAGGCTTTGGTTGGCCCAAAGCTATAGTGGGACTGAACCTGGAACCATGCGGTTGGTAAGCAAGCTACTTACCACACAGCCACTCCTGTGCCTATATGTATAATATATTGATGTATATGATTATAAGAAAAATATTTCCTCCAATACATAGACTTCACTTTGAAGTGTTCAGGATATTCAAACCAGAGGCATTAAAATAATGCAGAAGTAAGAATCAAAGTTATGCAAATCAAGTTCACATATACATTTGTATTTATTCAGCCCTAGACCCAACATGCAGGAATTTTTCCAAAAATATATTCAATGCATCAAACATATCCAAAATATATAGAGTAATCAATGCATTAAAAATATACATATAAAAATATATACATATATAGATCATCATCATCATCATCGTTTAACATCCGCTTTCCATGCTAGCATGGGTTGGACGATTTGACTTAGGACTGGCGAACCGGATGGCTGCACCGGACTCCAATCTGATCTGGCAGAGTTTCTACAACTGGATGCCCTTCCTAACACCAACCACTCCGAGAGTGTAGTGGGTGCTTTTACATGCCACCGGCACGAAGGCCAGTCAGGAGGTACTGGCAACGGCCACGCTCGAGATGGTGTTTTTTACATGCCACCTGCACAGGAGTCAGTCCAGCGGCACTGGCAACGACCTCGCTCGAATGTTTTTTCATGTGCCAGTAAGGTGACGCTGGTAATGATCACGCTCAAATGGTGCTATTTACATGCCACTGGCATGGAAGCCAGACAGCTGCTCTGGTAATGATCACGCTTGGACAGTGCTGTTAGCGCTCCACTGGCACAGGTGCCAATCATCGAATTGGGTTCAATTACGATATATACATATATAGATATATACATTAAAAATATATTGAAAAAGTAAATACATATACCGGTCGACTTACAAATTATAAAACAAAGTCATAAAAAGAGTTAAGAGTCTATAAAAATGTTTGGGTATTACTAATCCAGTTAATAATCCTACGGCCATTTTCTGAGGTTCGATTGTCTTATCCATTATTGGACACCACCTCCTTCATCAGGGAAAATAAGTTTCTAAAAAAGGCTCACATGTACTGCTTATTTTTTAATGGGAATTACCTACTGAGTGTTTTTATAGAGCTATATGCAAAAGACCAGGGAGTGGAAGAGTTTTTGAGTGGCTGGAGGAGGAGATACAATGCATGATAAAATAAGGCTGCTGAAATTGATGTTTCTGTGTCTTTGTGATTGGGTTGTGTTTGTCCCAACTCTTCAGTTTGACAACTGGTGTTTATGTCATCATAACTTAGTGGTTTGGCAAAAAACACTGATAGAATAACTGCCACATTTAATAAGTAAGTGCTGGAGTTGATCTGTTTGACCAAACCTTTGAAGGTGGTGCTCCAGCATGGCTGCACTCCAATGACTTGAAACAAAAAAAAAATATAAAAATAAAAGTAAATCAACAAATATTCAGATTTGAACCCCCAAACCTTATCTTCTGCCCGAAGGCCCTACTTAAGGGTCACACCCTTCAAGTAGGTCGTTGTGCTTTCTTTTTCGATCTTTTCTATTTGTAACTCCCATTTATCTTCTTTTCCAGGTGCGTGTTGATCAAGTCTTAGCTGCTGAGCAAGATGCTGTAGTGTTAAACAAACTGAATAACTTGCTGAAGTTTTACCATAATACTGTAAGGTGAGTTGAGGTTATTTTGTGTGTGTGTGTGTGTTATCATTGCTGTTATTTTTATTATTATTATTATTATGAGCTGGTTGAAGTGTTACAGAATCAGGAAAATGCTTTGCAGTATTTGTTGTGACTCTTTCGATTCTTAATTCAAATTCTGCTGCTGTCAACTTTGCATTTCATTTTTTAGGGGTCAAAGAAATAAGTATCAATTGAGTGCTGGATGGATACTTGTTGCACATCCTGTTTGATTTTGACACTAACATAATAAAGTGATATTGTTAGATAATATTGATATAATTATACTGGGTGGTGTGTCTTGCTTAAAGTTTAACACTTTTATATTTATAAAAAAGACAAAAACATGTTATTTTCTGACATTAGCAAAAAGCCATACATTTTGTATGGGGTGGGGCTATAATTGATTATATTGATCATAGTGCCTAACTTTTTTTAATATTATCAATCCCAGAAGGAGAAAAATCCAAATTCAACTCCCATGGAATTTGAACTTAAACCATATAAGAATAATGATTTTCAACATTGGCATGAGGTCACAAATTCTAGGTGATATTGGGATTAGTTGATTATATTGATCTCAGTCCTTATTCGATTGCATGAAAGGCAAAGTTGATCTTAGCTGGATTTGAACTCCAAAATGTAAAATAATGGTTTCGAATTTAAGGGATTTTAAGTACCAAGTGTTTGATTGGTATTTATTTTATCAATCCTGAAAGGCTGATAGGTAAAGCTGACCTCAGTGGAATTTGAACTCATAGCATAAAGAGCCAGAAGAAATGCCTCTAAGCATTTCGTCTGATTTGCTAACGATTCTGCCAGTTCGTCACCAACAACAATACATTGCAGTGTGAGGGTTTTTCTCCATGGGAATTTATGTTTTTTGTTGCAGGCAAATTCTTGGTGATTCAGCTTCATTGACAGTTACAGTTGAAGAAATGGCCACACTTAGTCACCAGATGTTCTTTAACAGTCTAAATTGTCATGCTAGTAAACTGCTTGACAAGGCAAGTTTATTCTTGAAACTATTTTATTGTTGTTGTTGCTGTTTGTATCCCCCACTGCCCAGATCAAGCAGACCTATGGTCAAAGGTACATGGCTTGTACAGCTTTCACTAACCACTCACTTATCCCTAGCTTCTGCATTTCCCACCAGATAAGTGAGTGGAGGAACCTGTCAAAGGCTTTCTCCTTGTTAACAAATGCCAAATACAGGGGTTTATTTTTGACCAGGTACTTATCTTGCAGTTGCCTCACCAAGAAAATAGCATCAGTAGTGCCTCTCCGTGGCACAAATCCAAACTGCATCACATCTAGGCTAACTCTCTTCCTAATTAATTGAGTTATGTCTCTTTCTGTAACTCCCATCACCTGATCCAGCAATTTGATGCCTCTGTAATTATTTCTGTCTGAGGCATCGCCCTTGCTTTTGTAGTAGTTGCACCTCTACTGTAACAATAAACACTATAACACACCCCTCCAACCATGCTACTTCCCTCAACCCCTGTCATAATGACCATTTTGCATTCTGTTTACAGGTAGAACTGCCGCCCCCTGATCTTGGTCCTACTTCATCTTTGAAAGAATCTCTACAACTTCTGCGAGATGTTCTGGCATGTCAAGATGCCTCAGTAGTTCCATTGGACAACAAAAAGCAGGATTTCAAACAAGTAACACCCTTTTTTTCATTCTTCAAAATCTGTTTTATTCATTTTCCTTTTTTAAATTTTGTTGTTCATTGTATTTTTATGTCTGTATTACTCAGTACAGAACAAATACCACTTAGGACTTGTGATTTGAAAGGCTTTAGTTTTAGGTTGATATCCATTCTTCCACTGGTTCATTCCTCCCTTATTCCCTGTCCATTTGCTTATCCCTCTGCCTGCCCACCTGTCCATCCATCCATCCACCCATCCTCATCAAACCCTCCCTCCCATGTACATCTCACATTTCAAGCCCCAACAAATGTTGAACTCTACAAAATTCTAGTGAAGCCCATGATAATGAAGTATTGCTTCCATATCTCATCTGCTTGTTCCACCATTGAGGGTCTTTGGGTGTTGACTGCATTTGGTCTGGGTCCTTGTCTTCAACTCTGCCACCTAGGGTGACCCTACCTACCAGGAGTTTATAACTCCTGATAGCATTGCTCTCACAGTCATTGATCCAGTGGATGAAGGGGGCTGCACATGATGGACATGCAACAGAAGGTGTCACTCAAAACTATACCCAGGTCAGCAGCAGCCCATTGCAGTTTCGTAACTGGGTCCTACATGTCTCATTCTATGTGCTGCAGAGGAAGGTCACGAAGTGGCAAGTTGAGGTCCATGCCATTGGCACTTTCCATGCCATTGGCACAAATCCATGCCATTGGCACTTTCTTCTACCGATGATGATGACGGCTTCCATATCTGGCATAGTGTTACTGCTATGCTTACAGACATCCTGGCCTGTGTCCAGAGACTGGACACTTTAATGATTGACATATAGTCACCCACTGACATGTTCCGGCCCATGACCTGCAGACATGCTGTCTCTTCTCTCGGCTTTTTCTACAGGTGTTATAATAGCCTCTATTTCTCGGCTCAGTAATTAGAGTGTTCAGCACACAATCATGAGGTAGTGAGTTCGATTCCCAGTGTGTTGTGTTCTTGAGCAAGACACTATATTTCACATTGCTCCAGTTCACTCAGCTGTAGAAATGAGTTGCGCTGTCCAAGCTGTGCTGGCCTTTGCCTTTCCTTTGGATAACATTGGTCGTGTGGGAAGGGTAGGTTGGTATGCATGGGCAACTGCTGGTCTTCCACAAACAACCTTGCCCAGACTTGTGCCTTGGAGAGTAACTTTCTAGGTGCAATCCCATTGTCATTCATGACCAAAGGGGTCTTATACTGTTGATCTTTATTGCCAAACTGCTAAGTTAGGGGGACATAAACACATTAACACCAGTTGTCAAGTGGTGGGGGAAACAAACACACACACACACACACACGTACATATTTACTATGGGCTTCTTTCATTTTCTATCAAGTCCAATCATAAGGCTGAGGTTATAGAAGATACTTGTGTGTGTGTGTGTGTGTGTTTGTGTATACGTGTGTGTGCGCGTGCATACTTTTTGATTTTTGTAATTGGCAGAAAGTTACCAAACAATTGACTACAGGGTTGAGAGTTTTGTAACTTGAATTTCTTTCTTCTACAGAGTGACTTATAAATTCTTTATGGAATGTTTGATTTACAGCTCAGTGCTACACTAACTTTCATGTATGTTCCTTCTTTCAGGTTCTCTCCTGTGTTGTTGACCCAGTGCTACAGATGTGCTCAGTGTCTGCCAGCAGGTTAAATACAGTTGATATGGCAGCTTATATGACCAACTGTATATACCTCACGCAAAATGCTCTTGCTGTTTACCATTTCACAGACAGTAGACTGGAGATGTTGCAGGCTCAGGTAAGGTTTTCTCTCGATGTTGTGGAGAGCATTCATTTTCTTATTGACATTTCTCATTTATGTCCTCTTCAGATTTTCAGTTATATACTTCCATTGAAATAGGGCCCCTATTTTTCCTTTATGCCAATCCTCATAAATATCGTTATATTTGTCATGCTGAATTCAGTCTAGAGTGTCTTGCATTACTCGTCTGAATGAAGAAGAAATGTTCAGAGAAACAAATTCCGTTTTTCTTTCCTAGTTTTAATTCTAGTGTCATTTTATTCAGTAACCTCGCTATTTTCAAGCTAAGTGTTAAATATTATTGAAGTTAATTAATCCTGGTAAAAATGTGCTGTTTTCACCTTTTAGTTTTGTTTGAGTATTTTATTTGGCTTCCCTTGTTATATTTTTGGCATGGGGCAGCCATCCTACTTGGTCATTCATGGTGCATCCTCCCATCCCTTCCCCACTGCCTATACTAGAAGTCTTTCTCCTAGAACTTTCTCTACCTCTCCCACTGCTATTTTAACTTATGTAAGCAATGGTCTCTACCACTGGTAGGCGTGACAAGTGTGAAGCAAATAAGTGACAGTAAATTAAACACAGGTTGAAATGTATATGAACTTGTATGATATGTCTGGCAAATATCCTTGCAAACCTTTTTAGGCACAGAATGTTGTCCCCCATTCCCATGTTCCCTCTTACCACTCCTTCCTCACCCTTAGAGTTGGCATGCTCAACTTGGGCACATTGAAAGTTAAGTCTGGTGAGATTGTTAAGATGCTGGAATGGCGGCATGTAGATGTATGTTGCATCCAAGAAGTAAGGTGGAAAGGAGCTTCTGTCAGGTTCTTCACAGACAAAGAGCATTAGTATAAAATTTGGGTAGGCAATAGTGATGGGGTCAGTGGTGTGGGCATGCTTCTTGCAGAGAAGTGGGTTGATAGGGCAATCGAGGTAGTCTGAGTGTGTGAAAGGATACTTAAGCTTAGACTGGTTTTGTAAAGTGGGACAACAACTATTATTTCTGCCTCTGTCCCTCAACTGGTGCTACCAAATGAACAGAAAGACCAATTTTATGACATACTTTTGAAGACTACCTTGACAACAAATGACAATGACCTCTTTGTGGCCGGTGAAATCAATGGACATGTTGGGCATCAGGGTGGCTTCCATGGACATGTTGGGCATCAGGG
The DNA here is from genome assembly GCF_001194135.2 of Octopus bimaculoides. NCBI lineage: Eukaryota > Metazoa > Mollusca > Cephalopoda > Octopoda > Octopodidae > Octopus > Octopus bimaculoides. The sequence continues at coordinate 17,350,635 of NC_069004.1, forward strand.
TGGCTTCCATAGCATACGTGGTGGCAATGGATTTGATTCCCGAAAGGAGGTGGGAACCAGGCTGCTGGAGTTCTGTGAGCTTATGATCTGCAATACTAACTTCAGGGAACCAGCCAGTTACCTGTTCACCTTTTAATCTGGTGGACACACAAGCCAGATTGACTACATTCTCACCAGAAAATGGGAAAAACAGTTGCTTACAAATGAAAAGACCTTCCCAGGTGAAGAGTGCTCCCCTCAACATAGGTTAGTTGTTAATGATTTCAGTCTCTGCTCTCTCATCTGGTGGTCAATGTGGAAGCTAGGGATAGATGAGTGGTTGAGTGAGCACTGTACAATTCATGTACAGAGATGGTGTCAGTAAGGTGAGTGTCGACAATGAGTATAGCAATGAATTTAATCTACAAGTAAGTGTTCACCAAGGATTGGTTTTCATCCCCTTCTTATCTATCCTAGTCCTCCAGGCCATAACAGACAAATTCAAGACTGGCTACCCATGGGAGCTCCTCTACACTGATGACATTGTTCTTGTAGCTGAATCACTACATGAAATAGAGAGGAAACTTCAGGTGTGGAAGCTATATCTGTAATCTAAGGGCTTTAGAGTTAGTTTAGCAAAGGCCAATGTCCTCGTAAATAGGAAAACAGACAAATTACAAATCCCTTCAGGGAAATGGCCCTGCTCAGTAGTTCAGAAAAACATTGGTTGAAACTCTGTATGGTCTACCCAGCACAAGCTATGGATACATTAGAAGTGATGCAGTATCTCAGAAAGATTAACATAGAAATTAGTATTTTTGTGTGACAGGTGTGTGGGTACAATAAACATTAAGAACGTGCAGAGAATAGACTTCCTCAGTTGTTAAAGGTGGTCCTTAGGAATAGTAGATAGCTTCTGTTACCTAGGTGACCAAGTTAGCAGTAGAGGGGGAAGTTTTGAAAATATAGCTGTTGGAATAAGAATGGGCTGGGCAAAGTTCAGAGAGCAACTATCTTTGTTGGTCACAAAGGGCATCTCCTGTGGAGATGACAATGGACAGAGACTTCTGGTGATTTACTGTGCTTGAGGAGACATGTCAAGCTAAGTAAAACGATGGCCATCCATACATAGAAGCATGTTCTTTAGTCCATGTTCTTCCATTCCCTCTCTCAGCCAAGAGGTCTTTGTCTTGCAGGCTTGGGGGTGCAGGTGCCATGTCATGTAGAAAAGTACCTGTGCTGGCACCATGTAAAAAAAAGCACTTGTGCTGGTGTCACATAGCAATGCACTCATGTGACACCACATAAAAAAGCACTCGTGCTGGTGTCACATAGCAAGCACTCATGCTGACACCACGTAACAAAGCACTTGTGTTGGTGCCATGTACAAGAGCACTCATGCTGACATCATGTCATCATCATCATCATCATCGTTTAACGTCCGCTTTCCATGCTAGCATGGGTTGGACGATTTGACTGAGGACTGGTGAAACCGGATGGCAACACCAGGCTCCAGTCTGATTTGGCAGAGTTTCTACAGCTGGATGCCCTTCCTAACGCCAACCACTCAGAGAGTGTAGTGGGTGCTTTTACGTGTCACCCGCACGAA
>NC_069004.1:17352792-17355164 GCF_001194135.2 Octopus bimaculoides
ATCCAACGGAGCATACTGGCTTCATTCCTTGCGAGCTTACGTATGTCCTCAGCAGTTACAGCCCATGTTTCACTGCCATGTAGCATGGTTGTTCGTACGCATGCGTCATACAGTCTGCCTTTTACTCTGAGTGAGAGTCCCTTTGTCGCCAGCAGGGGTAAGAGCTCTCTAAACTTTGCCCAGGCTATTCTTATTCTAGCAGCTACACTTTCAGCGCACCCACCCCCACTACTAACTTGGTCGCCCAGATAGCGGAAGCTATCGACTACCTCTAGTTTTTCACCCTGGAATGAGATAGAAGTTGTTTCCTGTTTGTTTGCAGTCTTTATTGCACCTGAACATCTGCCACAAACATTTTGCCTGTAGAAAAACATGTAGAAAAACATTTGTGTTGGTGCCACATTGAAAGCACTCATGCCAATCCCACATTGAAAGCACTTGTGCTGGCACCATGTTGTAAAAACACCCATACTGGCACCATGTTAAAAGCACTCATGTCAGCCCCATGTTAAAAACAACCATGCTGGTGCCACGTTTAAAGCATCCAACACAGTGTAAAGTGTAAAATGGTTGGCAGTAAGAAAGGACATCCAATGATAGAAACCATGCCAAAAGACTGTCCAACTCATGCCTGCATGAAAAACAGACATTAAATAATGGTGGCAGCAGTGAAGAAGAAGAAAATTGAAAAGAAAAATTTCTTCTATTTTACCTCTGTAGTACACTATTTCAGTAATATTCTTAAACCCCTCAGTTATCTTCTCAGCCCCTATAAACAGAGAAGCTAAAAGACCAGCATGCATTACTACAGCCGTGTCAATGATCTTATTAGATCAAAATGTTTGAAACAACACTGGGATCATGTAAGCCTGAATATATTTACATATAGTGGTTAGTGTGTTTCACTCGCGACTGCACAACACACGGTTTCAGACCAGTTGGTGCAGTGTGTTCTTGAGCAAAACACTTCATTTCATGTTGCTCTGTGATTCCTTCAACATCTAACATGTGACACACCATGCACCAGTACAGGCAACGTTGATCTGATGGAAGGAGTGAGCTCACTTACTGCACAAATATTTGATTACTACAAACAAATTGTCTGTGCAGGTTGTTCTGTAAGAAATTGCAGAATCATCTTTCTAACTCAAGAGACTGCCAAGAGTATCCATCCATCCATCCAGCCATCCATTCCATCCATGGGTGGTAGACTTGATCTACTACCTATCCCTTTGGTGCCTCAAGATGGAGTAGATTCTGTTGCAAGCATTGGGTGAAGTCTCCAGTCTGAGGATAGATTCTTCCATTCCTTCGCCAGTCTTAGAGGCTGTGCAGTCCTTCCCTCTTTCAGTATTATATTCACACAATTTGAATATAATCACCATTTCCTGAAGGTTTTCCCATCCTGTTGTTCACCTGAATTCATTAATTGATATACTTAAAGCAATTTATTTTATTGTAGTTTGTTTTATATCATTTCAGATCGATGCCCAAGTTGATACATTAGTCAGTGAACAGGCAGCTTTCATTCTTAACCGAGTGGACCTTGCCCATGTTTATAGTACGATTCAAAACTATGAATCAAGCCAGGTCTGTTTCATGTTTCATTATTTTCACTAATTACATTGCAACCTAATCAAGAATAGATATTTTGCTTTAATTTTACATTATTTTAGGTTTGAAATTGATGAAAGTGAAGTAATTATTTGTGATTTGCTTTACACATAGGTAAAACCTATTTCATCACATTTAATATTATTTAGTAATTCATATTATCAACCTCTTCTCTTGTGCCAACATCTTCAATTCTGGCACTCAATTCAGCCTCTTGCTTCCCATCACTTGAATACAAGCATCTCTGGAGTAACATTAAGTGACAGGGTGCACAGCTTAGTGATCAGTGAGTCTCTCTAGGTCAAGCCACTACACGTATCTCATAATACTGATTTCAAATTCTGGCACAAGGCCAGCAATTTCAGAAGAGGAGTAAGTCAATTACATCGACTCCAGTGTTCAACTGCTACTTATTTTATCAACCCTGAAAGGATGAAAGGCAAAGTAGACCTCAGTGGAATTTGAACTCAAAACATGAAGTCAGAGGAAATGCTGCTAAGCGTTTTGCCTGGCATGCTAACAGTTCTGCCAACTCGCTTCATTGATGTTCGGTAATACTGACATGTGGTTAGAATGTCACAAGGAAGAATTGGGCAGGAGAACAAGAGGTAAACCAAGAACAAAAAAGCTGGATGATATCTACAGCCTCAGTTGGTCACATATGGGAATGAAGTTTGAAAATCTATTGATGGTCGCTTCTGACAGAACCTCATGGTGGAGGAGGTGTCTGAAGACTCTATCCCCATGAACCGCCCCCC
>NC_069004.1:17355174-17360655 GCF_001194135.2 Octopus bimaculoides
CCCCCCCCCAGGAACAGTGGGGAGAGAAGATGGATCAATAATTGATATAATGTAAGTGAAAGCACGTGACTTTGTAGTTGGTGTGCTGGGTTCATGATTATAAGTTATAAGGTTGTAAGTTCAGGTTTAAGTACATTTTAAGTTTGGCACCAATACTACAAGAATGTTTTTTGTGTCCTTGGCCAGACTAAAGGGTCCTCTCCATATTGGGTTGTCTCTACTTGTTCGCCAACAACATTACAGTGTGTACTGGGTGCATTTTCTTGTAGTACCTGCAGGCCTTTACAAAAACCATTCATTTACCAACCATTTTACTGAGAGTCTTGGGTGTATTTTATTGTGCTAACAACAAAGAGAAATTGCCATGCCCTTCACTAATTCAGAAGGTCGTCTTGACTCTCTCTTATCTCTGCAAACATCACCGTCATCATTTAATGTCTATTTTCCATGCTGATGTGGCTTGGACGGTTTGACAAGAGCTGGTAAGCTGGAGGGCTGCACCAGGTTTCACTCTGTTTTGGCATGGTATCTACAGCTGGATGTCCTTAAACCTTTATAAATATTCTGTGAGGTTTTCAAGTAAGACCCACACTGGCATACTGATGCCACGTCGGAAGTGTTGTTGCTGTGCACAGATATTCTAGATTGCATCCCCACCCAGAAAGGCCACCCACCTGATTGATTAAATGTGTTTATGAGTTGCTCACTAACATACTTAAACCTCTGACTCACAGACCTTCCTCATTCCACCTTTTTTGCTGCTACCATAATGTATTTATCTTGCTGGTCCTGAACCAAACTCACCCTTGTAGCCATCATCCTTGTAAGTCCTACACTAAGCACTGAATCCACTCTTTTCTCCCTCCCCCATGGTTGTTATTTTCGAGTGAGACATCAACTACATCAACCTCGCCTGTCTTGAAAAGTCAGTGATAGTAATGGTTGCCACCACTTCCTCCGGGCAAATCATTAAAAGTAATGTCCAAATTGTGATAGCTTGACAAATATTGGTTTCAAATTTTAGTACAAGGCCAGTAATTTCAGGGGACGGGGGTAAGTTGATGGCATCGACCCCAGTGCTTGACTGGTATTTATTTTATTGACTCTGAAAGGATCAAAGACAAATGAAATACCACTGAAATGCCATTATGCATTTTGCACAGCATGCTAACAACTCTGCCAGCTCACTGCCTTTAACTTGACAAATATTAAACTCAATTCTATATTCAGTGTATAATATGAGAAGATGATTTTTGGGATCTTTTTTAAAACGGGGGCCACATTTTTCATTAACGAAACACTTTGAAACTTGGAACACTGGTAGAATGTGTCATATAAAACATCTTTTTCTCTTAGTCTTCTTAAAAAAAAAAGAAATCCCTAAGTTATTCCATGTTAAAGTTGTCGTATTTCTGTAATTTCAACCAATCACTGACGTCCATTCAGCCGATATACATTAAGTGCCGACTACATAAACAAACGATTCTGAAACAATTCTATCGGTGATAGGGTTAGGGTTAGGGTTAGGGTAAAACAGCAAATTTAAAAAGAAAAAAGAAAAACGAAGCTATGGAAATTAAATACGCTTTACATCGCTTAATCAGCCAAAGGGGTAAATGTAAACAACTGAATACTTGTCAGTGATTGGTTGAAATTATCGAAATAAGACAATTTTTTACATGAAATAAATTCGAATACAAAAATATTTTTCTGTTCTATAACACAAAATAGATAAGTATACGAAGTTTGAAAGTCTTTCGGTACCAAAAACACTACGTAAAACATTAATGAAAAATGTGGCCCCCGTTTTAAAAAAGATCCGATTTTTGATGTGGTGTATCAGAGAAACTTCCATTTTAATAATAAGACCTGTTTCTATTTGAATCCATTAACATTATTGTTGAAATTTATTTGTGTATTTCTTTATCTCTTTTACAGGGAGAGATTTCATTGATGGAAGGAATGGATTCTCCAACACTGAAATCAGCCATGGTAGCTATTTTTGTATCTCCTCTTTTCTTCCTCTCCCCTCTTTAACAATGTTATAATATATTGAAATACCAATATACTGTAATATGATTGGTTGATTGGTCCAGTAAAGTAATTTGATTGGTAAATGAAGGTCAGCCAATTAGCAATTTGCAATAAAATTTGTGAATTGAATAGTGTGTGTGTATGTGTGTGTGCATGTGTGTCAGCTGTGCTATCCTACATATTTGAATAATTGTTGTGTTTAATCACAGATAAATTGATATTATTATCAAAAATGTGACACGTATGAATAGATCTAATGACCCAGTTTTCAACCACCACCATGAATCAATAAATAAATATTGAATAAATGAAGTAAAAAAAAACACATTTAGAAATAGTAACAAAAAAATTGAAACAAAGTCCTCTTCTTTTCCAACAATGTGATACAACAAAAATTGGCATGTTGGAACAATATATCTTCCTACATGTGGCTATTTTTTAATAATAATAATAATGATGGTTTCAAATTTTGCCACAAGGGCACATAATAATAATAATAATAATAATAATGATGATGATAATCTTTTCTACCATAGGCACAAGGCCTGAAATTTGGTGGGGAGAGGGTAAGTCAGTCACTTTAACCCCAGTACTTGACTAGTACTTAATTTATCGACCCGGAAGGGATGAAAGGCAAATTCGACCTCAGCGGAATTTGAACTCAGGATGTAGTGGCAGTTGGAATACTGCTAAGCATTTCACCTGGCGTGCTAACGATTCTGCCAGTTTGCCACCTTGCAATAGTAATAATAATAAAAAAAAAAAACATCATAACAAAAACATAGAAGTTATATCTGGACCCTCAATGCTACACCCTATCCAAAAAATAGCCCATGCTAGGAACAGCCCATGCCCTATGCAACTAAACATTCCACAAACACAAGACACACTCTATACAGTAAATATCCATAAAATAAACAACCCCCATTACATGTTCTCTACAGGTGGGATACCCAACAGAAGAACACAACTCGCATTACACACAATACATACACTAATGCAACAAAAGACTGCTGCCAAACCCCATAACAAAGCAAACGAATGCAATACAATAGCAGGAAGAGTTTGCATTCCCCTATCAACGAAAAAGAGCACACAATGCTGCACACACCTCAACAACATGGAAGTGCAGCAGGTGGTGCAGTAGAAATCTGTTTGAAACAATTAGCTGTCAAATAAAAATAATGAGATGCACAACAACTTATTGGAAAAGGTAAAAGAGGTAACGAGTCAAGTAGAGGAAGACAGCAATGAGAGCCAAAAGTATATGAAGACAGAAAAGCAAACAGTCATAAAGAGAAATGTGTTTCTATATGTGGACATTTATGTCTGTAGTTACATGCCCCCTATATATAATCTGTCCCTATTGAAATGTATGTCTCCATATATGGAGCTGTTTGCCTACATACCCATCATGTGTCTCTATTTGGACATGTATTGTCTCCGTGTAGACAATACATGTCAACAGAGAGGCATGTCTACACAGTGACATGCCTCTCTGTTGACATGTCCACACAGAGCTGATGATATCAGTGACATATACTGTGTTGTCAGTTGGAATGTATTTGTCAGTATAACACTGAGCAAAATGTGGTATGGTCAGATATCTGGTAGATGCTGAGTTTTTTGCCTTTCATTCAGGGGGACAGATAATGCCTCTAAGACAGGTGGGAGGAAGGAAAAAGGTACCTTCAACCCAGAAATAAGGCTCAAATATTTGCAATGAAATGACCTCTACTAAAGGTGCTTAAGGGCCAGGTGATTAGTGTAGTTGAAATTTGTTATTATTTTGAGGGGTCTTTGCAAGCTTTTAAATACAAATATGTTTAGTTCATTGCAGGAAACTCATTCAGTTTTACAAATTATTAATGAGGTGTTAACTGATTCACTGTTTCCTGTTAGTTCATTTATTTGTTGCTAAATTAAGTCTACCAGCCATCACATAAAACCTGATAAGAAGGAAGTAGTAATATGATGTTTGCTATTTGGAAAATTCATTCACCTCATGATTGCATGAGAAAAATATGGAAGATTTCAGATGATTACCTTCTGCTGCTGCTGCTGCCGATGATGATGATGATGTTGCTTCTATTGAAGCGTTTTCAACCATCCATGACTAATTTTCTCTTTGTCTCTTTTCAGAGTAAATTTGATAATTTTTTGGCTTCACCTGATTCCCTCATTCTTCCCCAGAGCAGTCTTTTACTCAGTGCCACTGTCAGGTAATTTTTTCGTTTCAAGTTTAATATTTAAAAACAAAAATTTTATTTGTATTTGTTATAGCATTTTGATGTTGTTTCTGTTGCAGTTGCTGTTTAGTTCCAGGGCAGCCCTGGTCCAGCAGAACTATGATCAAAGTTGTTACAAATGAGATTTTGGCTATTTTGTCATGTTTCAGACAAAGTGTATTTCGGTTGCCTATTGCTGGAAACAATGAATAAATATGAAAGTACTTGGCTCAGTGGTTAGAGCATCATGAGGTTGTGAGTTTGATTCCCAGACCAGACTGTGTGATGTGTTCTTAAGCAAGACACTTTACTCCATGTTGCTACAGTTCTCTCAAAGTAGAAATGAGTTGCAACATCACAGGTGCCAGACTGTATTGGCCTTTGCCTTTCCCTTGGATAACATCGGTGGTTTGGAGAGGGGAGACTGGTATGCATGGGTGGTTTGGAGAGGAGAGACTGGTATGCATGGGTGGTTTGGAGAGGGGAGACTGGTATGCATGGGTGGTTTGGAGAGGGGAGACTGGTATGCATGGGTGGTTTGGAGAGGGGAGACTGGTATGCATGGGTGGTTTGGAGAGGGGAGACTGGTATGCATGGGTGGTTTGGAGAGGGGAGACTGGTATGCATGGGTGGTTTGGAGAGGGGAGACTGGTATGCATGGGTGACTGCTGGTCTTCCATAAAACAACCTTGCCTGGACTTGTGCATTGGAGGGTAATTCTCTAGGTTCAATCCCATGGTCATTCATCACTAAAGGGATTCTTTACTCCTTCGTATAGAAGGGATTATAATCCAAGCTCTGTCTTTGTGAAGAACATTTGTGTATTCCAGTAATGAAATGCTTTATTTCAAATGAAAAAGTCATACATACAGGTTAACATTCCTGGTGAGTAAATATTTATTAAAACAAAGACTGGAATATGTGGTACCTTTTGTACCATTTTAATTCTGTGTTACATTGTGTTTCATTACAATCTGGGAAATACATTTTGTGGATATAAATATTGATAATTATAATAATAGAAATATAATAAATTCATAACAGATCTTTTTCTCTTTTACCTTTTACTTGTTTCAGTCATTAGACTGTGGCCATGCTGGGGCACTGCCATGAAGAATTCTTAGTCAAATGGATTGACACTAGTACTTTTTTTTTTTCATTTTTTTAAAGCCTGGTGCTTATTCTGTCGGTCAATTTTGCCAAACTGCTAAGTTACTGG
>NC_069004.1:17361845-17369725 GCF_001194135.2 Octopus bimaculoides
ATATATATGACGGGCTTCTTTCAGTTTCTATCAACCAAATCCACTCACAAGGCTTTGGTCAGCCCGAGGCTATAGTGGAAGACACTTGCCCAAGCTGCCAAACAGTAGGACTGAACCCAGAACCATGTGGTTGGGAAGCAAGCTTCTTAACACACAGGCACTCCTGTGCCTATGTATATATATGATGAGCTTCTTCCAGTTTCCATCTACCAAATCCACATACAAGGTTTTGGTCAGCTTGAGGTTATAGTAGAAGGCATTTTCCCAAGGTGCCATGCTGTGGGACTGAACCTGGGATCATGTAATTGAGAAGCAAATTTCTTACCACACAGCCATGCTTGTGCCTGGTATTATTATTAATATTCATAAAACGTATTCACATATTGCAATAAAACATGTGTAACACAGAATTAAAATGGTACCACATATTCCAGTGCTTATTTTAATATATATGTATATAGATAAATATATGTAATGACTATGTGTATATTCTTTTGTTCTTTTACTGCTTTCAGTCGTTGGACAGCAGCCATGGTGGAGCACTGCTTTCAAAGATTTTCTTGGTGAATTTTTATCAATCTCAGTACTTTCCTCTGGTTCCTAGCAGTTTGATGAATAGAGATTTATAAAACAAAACTATCCTTTTATGGAATGTGACTGAATGAATGGTATTTTTGTTTGATGCTCTGATTTATTGACTATTAATCAACTTAGTAGACATGCACATAATGGCTTTCTACACTGTTTCTGTCCACCATCGCATTGGTCAACATGAAACTAGGATGGATAATAAAAAATTGGTCTGAAGAGAAATGTCAGATTGTTTAGGCTTTCCTGATGTTGTTAGACTAGGGAAGAAGGGATGCTCCAGTATGGCCTTGGCTGTGATGGCTTGGCATGAATGAAATATAAAGACTAAAGCTGGTCAAGCTTAGCATATTTTACAGTTGGTTTCAAGTGTTGGTGGTCATTGCTTGGGTTGACAGGTAAACAAAAGTATGATAAGTGAATTCCAGAAAGATTCACATAGGCGTGGCTGTGTAATAAGAAGCTTGCTTTCTAGCCACATGGTTTCGGGTTCAGTCTCACTGCATGGAACCTTGGGCAGGTGTCTTCTGCTATAGTCTTGGGCCAACCAAAGCCTTTTGTGTGGATTTGGTAGGCGGAAACTGAAAGAAGCCCATCATATATATCATCATCATCATCGTGAAGGTGCATGGCTCAGTGGTTAGAACATTGAGCTTATGATCATGAAGTTGTGAGTTTGATTTCCTCACTGGGCTATGTGTTGTGTTCTTGATCAAGACACTTTATTTTTATGTTGCTCCAGTTCACTTAACTGTAGAAATGAGTTGCGATGTCACTGGTGCTAAGCTCTACCAGCCTTCCCCTTGGATAACATCAGTGGCATGGAGAGAGGAGGCTGGTCTTCCATAAAAACAACCCTAGGTTGTTCGTTTGCTGTTGAGGCGACTTTCTGCCCAGAATTGGACCCTGGAAGGGAACCTCTTAGGTGCACCCATGGCCTTTTGTGACCGATGGAGTCATCCATATATGTATGTGTGTGTGTGTGTGTATGTATGTATGTATGTATGCATGCATGCATCCCTACCACTACTTAACAACTAATGCTGGAGTGTTTATGTCCCATTAACTTAGTGGTTTAGCAAAAGAGATCAATAGAATAAGTATCAGGTTTTTAAAAAAGTACTGGGGTTGCTTCATTCAACTAAAAAGAATTTCTTAAAGGCGGTGCCCCAGCATGGTTGCAGTCTTATGACTGAAACAAGTATAACAAAGCATGTTTTGAGATGAAGGATTGGGTTTTGTTTAGTGCAAGGTTTTAGAAGATGGAAGACAGAATAGGAGGGATAGGAGGGTGGGTAGTTGAGATGTGTTAGCTTTGGTGGAGATGTAAAACGTTTGAGAAATTTAAGAATAAATTCTGTTTGCAGTGTAGTAAAGATCAATGGTTTGGAGTGTGAATGGATCTACTGTGAATGAGAGGGATATGATTACATGACCATTCTGTCCAGAAATATATGTTGTGTTTTATTTTCTTTATTATGAGCTGGCAGAATTGTTGGTATGCCAAGCAAAATGCTTAGTGACATTTTGTCTATCTTTACTTTCTGAGTTCAAATTTTGCTGAGGTTGATATTCCTTTTCATTTTTCTAGGGTCAATAGATTATGTACCAGTTGAGCACTGGAGTCCATGTAATTGACTAACCTGCTTCCTCAAATTTCAGGCCTTGTATGACTCAGTGGTTAAAGCGTCTGGCTCACAATCATGAGGTAGTGAGTTCGATTCCTGGACTAGGCTGCATGTTGTGTTCTTGAGCAAGACACTTTATTTCACATTGCTCCAGTTCATTCATCTGTAGAAATGAGTTGCAACATCACTGGTGCCAAGCTGTATCGGCCCCTTTGCCTTTCCCTTGGATAACACTGGTAGCATGGAGAGGGGAGGCTGGTATGCATGGGCGACTGCTGGTCTTCCATAAAAACAACTTTGCCCGGACTTATGCCTTGGAGGGTAACTTTCTAGGATCAATGCCATGGTCATTCATGACCGAAGGGGGTCTTTGCCTATTATGGAAAGAATCATTATTACTAGTTGTAATCTGTCACTGTGCATTTCAAGATGAAATAAGCCCTTCAGCAGGAGCCTACTACAATGATCACATTGATATGCTCAACAACTACCTGTTTTTTCTTACATCAAACAAATTTTAATTCTATCTTTCATGTACACTTTCTCATAGTATTTCTCTCTCAACAACAATAATCACCTGTCATTATAGTCCAAGGTCTTTCTTTAAACTTTGTGCATTTGGGGACAGATTTATGTTTGTAAAAAGACAGATATATAACTGATAATAACTATTTATCAAAAAATGTTATGAGGATAAAAATAACCTTCTTTATTCAATAAAGCCACCTTCAGCTTCTATATTAACAACTGCTTCTATATGAGATCTAAATCATCTACATGCTCAAATCAAGTGATCCAGGTTCATTTTGGACATTACTCTTCGCGGACAATATTTCTGACTGTTCCTTCTAACACATAGAGATCTTTTGCAATTGACCTCGTGGACTTTCTGGGATTGTAATCAATGGTCTGTTGAACTTGCTGGATAAATTTAGGTGTTCTGGTGATTTCAGAGTGTTTACAATGTTTTTTATGCTTTGATACTGGTGATACGTTTCCATCTTCAGTCTCTCACTCCTTACAAACTTTTGTAGATGAAAGATCTGGCAACTTTTAAAAATAAAGATATTTCTAAATCACTATGCTCAGCTTTTATAACCACAATAACAGCATGCCTCTTCATTTCTTGAATAAGCTGAGGGTTCACCATTATTTTCTGAAACAAAAATTATAGAGTTAGCAAAAAATGCAGCAATGACCCATACCTTATGCACCCTGTATATATATATATATATATATATATAGTTATTTTTTTGAAGTCTGTTTTGTGTTGTGTTGACAGACTTGCACTTAAAATTCCTGTGTTTTTAATAAAAACTCTCAGCAACAACATTTTTTCCTTCCCTTCTTCTAAATATACATTGTGACGGGGGTTATCTCCCCCTTTGCTTCCCTCCTTCTAATAGATGTTATGATGGACAGACTGGCAGAGATCAGCTTCTCTTTTATAATATAACATCGAAGGCAATGGAGTTGGAAAATTGCTAAATTTTATGTAATTAAGACCCTTTGTGATCTGAGTTCAAATTGCATTAAGTCTAGCTTTACCTGTCATTCTTTTGTGGGGAGGGAGTGTTGATAAAATGAAATGCTATTCACATATTGGAGGTCAATAACCTCTCCCACCACACACACACAAACTAAATTTCTGGCCCTGTGACTACGTTAGAAATTATAAGGAGAGTGGATTAACAGAAATTATTAGCACAAGAAAAAAATGTCTTGCAATAGTTCTTTTGGCTCTTTTCATTTTAAGATCAAATCCTATTGAAGCTAACGCTACCGTTTATCGTTGTGGGGTTGATAAAATAAAGTACCGGTCATGTGCTAGTATTAAATATATTCAACTGTTCTTTCCCTTGAAATTTCTGATATTTTGCATATCTAAGAAATCATCATCATCATCATCATCCTTATTAATATAATCAAAACAGTAAGCTAGCAGAATTTTTGCTGCATTTGTTCTGGTTCTGTAAGTTCTGGGTTCAAATTCCACCAAGTGCCAGTTGAACACTGGTGTTTATGTAATCAACTTCCTCCAGCTGTAACAATTGCTGGCATTGTGCCAAAATAAGAATTACTATTAAGACAGTGAGCTGGCAGAATTGTTAGAACTTTGGTAAAAAATGTCTTGTAGTGTTCGTTTTGGTTGTTTCTGTGAGTTCTAATTCTACCTAGGTGAACCCTGCTTTTATCTTTTTAGGCTTCATAGCCAAAGTACCATCCCAGGGCAATGGGTTAACATAGTTGTTAAAGTATCAAATAAGATAATATGAGGATATGTGTTGAGGTTGTTTACATTTGGAGTTGAAATTCCACGAAGGTGTTAATGGCCAGGGTCAATCACCCCACAAAAAGGGTGCTCCTTTCACAACCCATAAGCTAACAATGAGATGGTAAGGCCTTTGTCCAGCACTGGATTAATGATTGATTGAATGAATGGAAATAATATGGTGGTGGATTGATACATACCTGCCTGTGACTATCTTGGATCTTATGATATAAACTTCTTATTTTAAAGTAGTCTTAATCAAAACTTCATGTTAATTTATGCTCCAAATACCTGCTTAATTACAGTTATTTAGTAAAAGTTATTTTACTATATTCTTCATTATTTTAAAAATTAATTGAAACAAAAGCAGTCATTTCAGTAGAAATTTAATAACAAAAGGGATTAATTAGATTATTGGGGTGTCAGACAAAATACTGTGTAATTTCTAGGGGTATTTCTTTATGTTCTGAGTTCAAGTCTTACCCAGGTTGACTTTATCTTTCATACTTTTGGAGCAGAAAAGTGAAGTACCTGGATTAATTAAATTAATAATAGTCTGGACAACAATTTGTGGCCTTGCACCTCTGTTAGAATCAACTGTACCACTTCCCTCATTATCCATCCTTAACACTTTAGCATTTAAACTGGCTATATCTGGCCAAAATATGCTGCCTGTATTATGTGATCTGGCCTCTCACACCAACCCTACAATATCATTCTAAAACATTAATAGCTACCTCATCAAAATCTCATAGCTACATGATAATGTATGATTAATTCAAATCAATGTGAATAAATAAACATTACTTTTGATAGAATAATGTGAATGCTAAATGATTAAATTTGTGTTTTTGTTACAAATGACCGTTATCATCATTTATAATTTCAGGGAGAAAGTGAAAAAAATATCTGTGGAATTAATTTGTGAAGCCTATCGCCAAATCTATAACTTTATCTGTGACAAGAACCATGGTTATGCTGATTGGCAAAGCATTGTACCAAGAACACCAGATCAAGTTGTTAAACTTCTCTCTTGACGGCATCAATTTATAAGCATTGTTATTATTTTTATTATCATTACTCATACAGAGGTAAAGTGTAAGAAATCATAGAATGATAGAGGACTAACAGTATTTTGTTGATCAGGGATCTAATCTTAAGCTGGGTGGTGAAGCATCAACTTTGCCTTTCATTTGACTGGGATCAATAATGAAATAAGGGCGACAGTTAATTGCATTGACTGGAAAACCTTTTTCACTGCAATTTGGGTGGGGACCTTCTACATGTAAAATCAATATTATTGACTCTATATTATCAGTGGGTATAAAATAATGGGGGTGTTTGTTTTGTTTGCTGGAAATAAAATAAAAGTATTTTCCTCTGGTTCTAAAATTCAGAGACAAAACCTAATTTTGTTTTCAAAGTTTCAATTTCTTAATTTCTTTTTTTTTTTTTTTGCTTTCTATAATCTTTTCTGTGATTGAGATGGTGTTTATTAATCTCACATTAGTCCTTATCAAAGGTCTTCTTGTCATGATTATCTCAGTTTTTCTTTCAGGTGTAATATACTTTCCACATTTTTCTTGTGTTAAATATAGTTCATGCTCAAGTTGCTCTTACAGATTCCTTTGAGAATGTTCACCAAAAATCAATTAAGGGCAACAGAAGCAGTATAAATCACAAAAGTAATATTTATCTCCCACTTAAAGTGGATGTTGTGTTTGGGGATGCTATAATCTTTAAATTTTTACCATGCTGTCTCCCAAATTCACTCACAAGGTATTGATTAATTTTAGGCTGTAGAAAGGTGGTGAATTGGCAGAATCAGTAGCATGCTGGGCAAAATGGTTGGTGACATTCCTTTTGGTTTTACTTTCCGAGTTCAAATCCTGCTGAGGTTGACTTTGCCTTTCAGCCTTTCGGGGTCGATAAAATAAGTACCAGTTGAACACTGGGTCAATGTAATTGACTTATCTCTCCTGAAACTGCTGGCTTTGTTCCAAAATTTGAAACCAATGTGGATCCAACAGAGGGACCAGGAACCTAGTAGACAAGCTTGGTAGATGAAGCCATGAAGGATATGAATACAGGGAAAGCCCCCGGTCCATCAGGAATCAGCACTGAGATGCTTAAAATATTTAGTGGTGTGTGTTATGGTCTAGTCACCCATATAGTTAACCAGGTTGTACACGAGGGAGTCAAAACCAATGACTGGTGTAGCAGCATTATAGTCAACTGCTACAAAGGTAAAGGTGATGCCTTATACAAAAATAATTACAGAGGTATCAAATTGTTGGACCAGGCGATGAAGGTTACAGAGAGGGTCTTAGCCCAACTACTTAGGAAGAGAGTCTAGATGAGATGTAGTTTGGTTTTGTTCCAGGGAGAAGCATGACTGGTGCTTTATTCCTGATAAGGCATCTGCAGGAGAAGTATTTAGTCAAAAATAAACTTTGCTTTTGTTGACATGGAGAAAGCCTTTGACAGGGTTCCCTGCTCCCTTATTTGGTGGTGCGGAAGTTAGGGATAGATGAGCAGATGGTGAGAGCCGTACAGGCCATGTACTGTCAGAAGGGTGAAGGTTGGCAACGAGTACAGCAATGAATTCAGTGTACAGGTTCTCAACCCCTTCTTGTCCATCATAGTCCTTCAGGCTATAACAGAAGAATTTAAGACAGGTTGCCCTTGGGAGCTCTTCTATGCTGATGACCTTGTTCTTATTGTTGAATCACTACCAGAACTAGAGAAGAAATTTCAGGTGTGGAAGCAAGGTCTGGAATCAAAAGTGTCTTAAAGTTAATTTAGCAAAGACCAAAGTCTTAGTAAGTAGGAAAAGAGACAAATTATGAATCACTTCAGGGTGGTGGACCTGCTCGATGTGTAGAAAATACATAATTAGAAATTCCATAAGGTGTACCCAGTGCAAGCTATGGACACATAAGAAGTGTAGCAATATCAGAGGAAGGTTAACAAAAAAAGTAGTCTTTGTGTGTGGCAGGTGTATAGGTAAATAAACACTAGAAATGTACAGAAAATAGTGACATCAGATGTGGTGTGCAAGAGAGACATCTGCACTGGTATGTGATGCTTATAAATGAGGACAGCTGTGGAAAGAAGTGCCAATCTCTAATAGTGAAGGGAACCTGTGGAGACATGGGATGTGGTAGTGAAGCATGACTTGTCAATCTTTTTCAAATACAATCGACAGTCAAACATTTATTCCCTACAAACTGTTTTTTGAAAATCTTTTTTAAAACATTTACTTACTACCATATATATAGAGAGAGAATACATACAAATACCTGTCAGTTTATTAATTTATTTGCTGTTTCTTATCACCTTTTCCCGCCTTCAATTTTATGCATACTTTCCAAGACAATTTCTCTGTACAA
>NC_069004.1:17370571-17371060 GCF_001194135.2 Octopus bimaculoides
TTTAATTACTCCATCCTCACTGACATAAATATAGGGGAAATGCTCTTCAATTGCCAATTCTGGAATGCTAAAATGTGGGTTGGGTACCCATGATTAATCCCCCTCTTTCCTCCATAGGGCATCTATTCTGTTTTCACAGAGCATGAAGTTTTGTAACAACACGTCCACTGCCCTTGGTGGAAAACGAAGACGCCATATTCAACTGCGAACGTTTTACACACCCTTCCAGGACTACCTACCAAATTGTTACAGTTGTGAGAACGATAACACAGCTGTTTAAGGGTCACCTCACATTCTATTGTTACCCCCTTCTGAGAGTGCTGCAGTGCTATTTGCAGGGCTTTCTATCCAGTTGCAAATCGATTGGTTGGGGGTAGACTTATATCAATCTTTGCCGCAATAATCATAATTGAGTAAAATCATTAAGAGTACTTTAAAGCAATTAAGCCCCGAGTAACGCTGGGCACTTCTAGTGTATATATATATGTA
>NC_069004.1:17371160-17371593 GCF_001194135.2 Octopus bimaculoides
ATTCCACTTTGCTCCTTCGGCTCGTCTCTTGATGAAGCTACATGCTGTCCTGAGCCACCCTGCAACCGGGAAGTGTCCCACCAGCTTCCCGCACACCGAGAACAGTTCCCGTTAACTCACGCTGGTGCCCAGTTCAGGGATCTCGTTCCCACGCTGAAACACCAACGCACCGGCCTTGTCTCTCCATAGCTTGAGGCCCAGTGCAGCGCCTCCCTCCATGGCCTTTGGTGGTTTGGCAACCAGTCCGAACTTCTTCAGGTGGCCTATGACCTCCGTTGCTGGCATTATGGTTTCATTCACAAGGATGTCATCAATGTACGAATTGGTGGCCCTTTTTACTCTGTCCACCTTTCCCAGGATGGCCTTGAGAATTGTTGCCATAATTTTTGGCGCTGAATTTAGCCCAAACCCCAGCCTGGTCAAACAGTATGTC
>NC_069004.1:17373395-17396027 GCF_001194135.2 Octopus bimaculoides
ATATATATATATATATATATATATATAATGTATGTATGGGGATGGTTATAAATACGCAAATACATAAACGATGGACTTCTTTCAGCTTCTGTCTACCATATCTACTCACCATGTGGGTAAGAAGTAAACTTCTTACCACACAAAATTGTAAGTACCTTGAAAGAAAAATTATAGGTATAATTTCAACCATTTCTTCATGTGTTTTTGTTCCAACATAAGCCTTTTGTGTTGAGGTGAGGAAATACTATTTATGGTGTAATAAAACTCAGTCTTGAAACAAGAAATAAACTGGTGTCTTGTGTTGCCATTTAACTCTTTCCTTACCACTATCTTATCTTTCCGCTTTAGCTATTGGGAACGCAGAAAATAGGGTTTTATTTTCCCCATCTGATGTCCAGTTTGCCATATCGGGAGAGAAACCTAATTTCAAATCTTATGCATTCTCTAATGGATTCAATGGTTTTAGTTGGTGATATCGACATAGATGCGTTTTTCAAACTGGTACTTGTCAATACGACAAATTCATTTTTTTGCCTCAACGAGACGTAATTGAATGCACCATTTAAAACCGGTAAGCATGATGAGCTTCCACGTCTCACACATGTGGATCGAAATCGGGGCTACGAGGATACAAAGCTAGTTTCTTAAATATCTTTGTCGGTAAAACCGCTTTAATTAAATTTTCATTTCAGACTAAAAAAAAAAAATGTTCATGCCTATCTCCCCTTACACCATTAATATAAACTAAGTCAAAAGAGGGGAAACAACTCTGGGAAAAAGACAGCAAAATATTTTGGGTAAGAATTTTAGAACAGGTGAAGCTTGTTTTGTCCAAAGGCTTTCTCTTTAGGTTCTATTCCTATATTCACCTAGCTCACCATTTAGCGTGTTTGGTCTTTTCATTTTTCCTGTCATCACATTTCAGTCTTCATTTCCCTGTGTTGTAAAAAGTTTTTCTAGTGGTTTCTGTTCGTCTAAAGACTTGTTTCTTACTCTGGCTCAATAGGATTCTTCAACATTCGCCTAATGTGCCACACACTATAATAGTAAGTCCTTTCTACTTGTTTGTTGATGTTTTCGATAACACCACTTTTAAGGATGGGTTCTGTACACACCTCCAGGACTCTTCCCCTCACTCTTATCAAGTCATTTATTTGATAACATTGTGTAACAACTTTATTTTAATTTTTGTGTTTGGTCAGTAAGTGGTCCTACTTGCTTTTATATATAAAAAAAAAAATGACAATTCCCTTCAAACTTTGTTTTTGTGCTTTTGAAATTGACTTATTTCCCATTACATTTCAGACAGATTCAGTGCTGAGAAATAGCGTTATAGCAAATATTCTGCTCAATACCACAGATTTGCTTGGCCATAACTACTTCAGCATGTTCCTCAATGACTGGCACTATGTGCATCTCTCACCTTGAGCAGTAGTAATGGGGAAGCATCATAGAATGTTGAGAGGGATTCTTTGGGATTTGAATAAATGTAAGAAAAGCAAAGTTTGAAGGAAATATTAGCCATTTTTTAATACTTTCTAAGGGTAAATAAATAAGAAATAGCAGTTACTACTGAAAGACAAAATCTTGTCCCAGTGTAATATACCATAAATGATCTTACTGAAAGCAGCTTTAGCCTGTCTGGTCATTGGCTTAGCTTTCTCCAAAGATACATCTCTTATAATCCATTTGCTGGCTTACAGTATGAAGTTGGCTAGAATTTTCACTCCTTTCTACTGTAAACAATTGAACTCTTCACCTGTAAGTGACAAGAGAAGTGGTGTTGTCACTTTCTAAGGTAGCAGTGGTTAGGGTGTTGAACTCATCATCATAAGGTCACTGAATGGCACATTGGGTCCATGGGCAAGCTACTTCATGCTTCAGTCTACCCTATTGAAAATGAGACATATTTGCTACCAAATGGTGTCTCACAAGCTTTCAGCCCCAAATCTGTTTCACTAAAATTCTTCAAGGCAGTGTCCCAGCATGGCTGCAATCAAATGATTGAAACAAGTAGAAAATAAGATACAAACACATGTGTGTGCGTATATATATATATACACACACACACATGTATATCAAGATATACATAATTTATAACCTAGATACAATCTTTATCAACAGAGTTAATATATAGTTGCTTCTCCATAGAGTGAAAAAAAAAAAAAGAACCTCAAACAATTTTCAAATGTTGGATTCTCATCAGAAGGATCTACATCAATTTGACCTATTCTAAAGAGAGAAGCAGCAATCAATCTGTTTATATACTCAACAACCACAGTAGCTACAGAAAACTTGAGATATTAATTTGCACATCATAAGTGTTAACACCTTATTTCTAAATATCAAAGGCCTATCAATGGGGATCTCAGTCCACAATCTCAAGTGGTTCTCCATGGTTTTTCAGTAATAAGGATTTAATTGTTTGGTCAACTGAATTCCCTAACTCTGAATTCATGTGTAAGCAGATCAGCATTC
This sequence comes from Octopus bimaculoides, assembly GCF_001194135.2. Lineage (NCBI taxonomy): Eukaryota > Metazoa > Mollusca > Cephalopoda > Octopoda > Octopodidae > Octopus > Octopus bimaculoides. The sequence goes on from NC_069004.1 coordinate 17,375,874, forward strand.
CACAGCCACATGTACTTTTAAAGCAACTCTCAGGCAGAATCACTCTGTGACAGTGTGACAAGGCTTTGCCTTTGGAATTACAAGTACATTCCACCCGTATATGGAATTTCACTCACAAGTTATAGGTTGAACCTGACGCCATAGATGCTTCACAGTTGGATTAAAACCAACCCCTTGTGCTAGTGAAGTGAACTTTTGGCCTGAGGCTATAGTTGAAGACACATGCCCAGGGTGCCATGCAGTGCGACTGAACCTGGAACCATGTGGTTGGGAAGGAAACTTTATACTACACAGCTATGCCTGCACTTATATATACTTTTATTAAAGTTGTAAAAATCTTCACAGACTGATACTCAGAGTTTCACGTTACTGATTGTCTGACAGTTGTGATCAGATAGTATGATCACAACTGTCTATCAAACAGTAACGTCAAACTGTGTTAAGCATTTGTGAAAACTTTTGAAACTTTAATAAAAGCACATTACTCTACCTTCGGCATTTGAGTACTGTTTCTTTTACCATCCTGTTTTGCATTTATGTGTTTACCGGTGTGCGTGTAAGTATATGTATGTATGTATATATATATATATATATATATATGTGGGATAGTTTGTACAAAGAAGAAAAATAGAACTCAATACATAATGTAGAGTAAATTAATTATAGATACATCAGTAACTCAACAGCCTGGAGACCTGTGCCAGAGCACTGGTCAAACCCTTTGACAATTGTGCTGGCACAAAATTCTTGGGTCTCGAGTTACTGGTGTAGTTTCTATGTTATAAATTGGATATAGGCACAGGAGTGGCTGTGTGGTAAGAAGCTTACTTCCCAACCACATGGTTCCAGGTTCAGTCTCACTGTGTGGCACCTTGGGCAAGTAACTTCTACTATAGCCTCGGGAAAACTAAAGTTTTGTGAGTGGATTTGGTAGGCGGAAACTGAAAGAAGCCTGTCGCATATATATATACACATATATGTATTTGTTTGTTCTCCCACCATCGCGTGACAACTGATGTTGGTGTGTTTACATCTCCATAACTTAGCAGTTCGGCAAAAGAGACTGATAGAATAATTACTAGGCTTACAAGAATTAGCCCTGGGGTCATTTTGTTCAACTAAAGGCGGTACTCCAGCATGGCCGCAGTCAAATGACTGAAAGAATATATATATATATATATATATATAATTTCAAGAGAGTTACAGGTTGTGAATATGTATGTACCTATGGGTATGTTTGTAGGTAAATATATGTGTGTGTGTTTTGTCCCTCTGCCTCTACCTCTTCTCTTTCCATGTGGCCGGTGTTTGGCCAAGTCTGACCTTTCTTTCTTGGGCGGCTGTTGTGCGTGCACATCGTTATTCCTCCCTGTGCCTGTGAAATCTCGTAGCCCTGCCGTAAGGCTTTATTTGCACACACGCCAGCTTAATTTTATTCATCCTTAGTTGAAAGACATCTGTTGTTTTGTCCTGTTATTATTCCTACTGTATTTGTGTAACATTGTTCGTTTTTTTTTTTTGTCCTTGTTTTTGTATACATTCGTTGCTTTCTTCCAAGGAATCTAATGCTCTTAGCTTAGTTTTTCTTTGGGGCTGGCCAGATTGGAGCAATATCGAGAATAGCCAGCCGAAATTGCAAGGATAATCTGGATCTCGACTGAAGAAAGAAAACTCCGAATGACTCGTCCTTGTTTTCCTTGTATCGTCTATCTGTATGTTTTGTCCCTTTCTTGTATCACTTAACTGTCTGGATGTTTCGTGTTCTTGTCCCATTCTGTATTATATATATATATATATTCCTCATGTATATACCTTTTCTTTCATACATAACTACAATAATCTTAAGATACATTGAATTTTTAAATTGCACTATTATTTCTCTTTTAATAACTTTCTCCTACCTCTGTTTATACTTTATCTAATAAGAATAATATAATACACCAAATAATAATGATTGATTCCTTTATATGCATATACATATTAATATATGTATATGTGTTTATGTATATATGTGTATATGTATAAGTGTATATGTGTATGTATTTGTATTTATAACTTAACCTTATGAACTTTCTAAACTCTCTGATGAAGCCCAGGGACACACCCAAGTCGCTTAATCTTATCTACTAAATACTTCAGTTCACTGAAAGGATAAAAGTAGAATGGGGTACTATGTTCTCTTGACTGAAACAGCTGTAAGACACTATCCTACCTTCTATGCTCTGTTATATATTTTAGTAATTACTGGTATTTTTATATTATATATGTAAAGCATAATATGTTATACATGTATGTATATTGTTATAATTGTCTTCTTTAAAAAATAAATAAATAGACATAATATAATGTCTAAAAGTTGATGAATGCCACCTCTTGATCCCCTCCATTTTCTTATTGCTATATATATGTATATATATATATGTGCATTACTATTATTGAATCTGCAAGAAATATTATAAACAAAAGTGTACTCGATACATATCATTTAGTAAATATATTTATTTTAATATAACTATTACATTATTATATATATATATATTTATATTTAATTCAAAATTAAAGCTTCCCTCTCTCACTACTCAGATTTTGCATTTCCAAATACGATGTCACTTAGTGGAAGGATGTTGCTGTGTGTTAAAGAGTTAAACAAGGCCATTGTATACACCTGCTGCCATCAAAACCAACCAATAGCAAGAAGCAGATCCGATGGAAGAAGACAATTGTGGTTCTCTGCTCTGGAATGGTTTCACAACCCAAATAACTGAGACAAGAATTTAGCACCACGAGCTAAGAAAACATGCCATTTTCAGTGTTCCCACTGTTTACCATAGCAAGTTGTTTTTGTTGTGTGGTAGCTATTTGAAGCCATACAGAGTGAACCACGTGAAAGCTAAGTATCTGATGTTGCTACAGGAGAGGTTGTGTATGTGTAAGGGTAGGAGAAAGGTCTGAATGTATTGAACATACAACTGTATACAGATAGATTAGCATTCACCTTTTCTCATTCTTGCTTTTATTTATACACACACACACATATATATATATAGATACATATACATAGACATACATATATCACACATACACATAAACTCACACTTGCCAATTGCAGGGCTGCCACTGATTACCACAGTGAGTTATTCTTGCTATGTGGCACCTATTTACAGCCAAATAGACTGGGGCATCTCAGAGACAAGTGTTTTATATTCAACTTCCAGGCTGTTTATTATTTTGTTAAATGAGAGTGGGAAGTGCAGGGCCTGAAACCCTGTAGCTTCTTAGGACCTTCCTTTTATCCCACCAATCTTCTCAGGCAAGAGGAAAGGAAGACATTATCCTCAAAGCAGACCTCGTCCAAATATTTACAGCATGCTATATTCTGCTAAAGATATCCAAGGATTGTTGAGGAGTGTTAAACTGGGCAACACATTAAAGAATTAAGAATGCAAAGACACAAATAAATACCACTAGGGATCTGCCAATCCACTTGACTGGTATTTCATTTTATGAATCTTCAAAAGAATTTTGACCCCAGCAGGATATGAATTCAGAGGACCAGAACAAATACCACCAGGCATTTGTCCTACACCCAAATAAGTCAGTCAATTCATCATGTCAGTCACTCCCATGCAATATGGTCATCTGAATGTGTGTGTAACATGTAAATAAGAGCTGATGCTTCTATAGTGCTATGCTAACAAGTAACTGTATACTAAACACACAGCCTCTCTACACCACACCACAATATGTGTCAGCAAACCCAGCATGGGGAAATCTGTATTCCAACAGTATTTGTATAGTGTTTGACAAATAATAAAGCATTGTCTTTTTTTCCTTTGCTTTTAAAACTGACTAAATAAGGTCAGAAAATATCAATTTCATTTTTTTTTTTATTAACATAATAGAATTAAAGAGAAGAGGAGTGAGGTGGGAGTAAAATATATGGATTTATTCTTTTGATAAGAACCACTCAGTGTAAGGAGAGTGTCTGATTGTATGTGTATGTGTGTGTGTGTGTATATATATATATATGTAGCTGCTTGTGTCAGTGACTTGTGGGTTGCAAAAGCTGCTCCTTTGGTTGGGTGATTAAACCAAACCATTGGTGGAATTTGAACTCAGAATGCAAAGTGTTGGAACAGACGGCATTAAGCATTTGATTTGATGTCCAAAACACTCAGCCACTTTATTCTGTGTGTGTATATATATGCAGAGAAACAACTCTAGTTCTCTTTCTCATGTGTGTGTATGATAGCTATCATTACTGCTTATAGAAATAAGCAAGAATTGCACGTTTCTACAAAAGTGGGTGTATAATTATGCAACTAATAATAAAATAATTGAAAATTAGCCAATGAATAAATTATGCAGTTCAGTTTATTATCATCATCATCATGATTATTAATGTTGTTGTTATTATTATTATTACAAAAATCATTATAAAATAAATAAATCAACATTGTTATAATCAACCCAGTTCGAATGATTTGAGTGTACTACATGAGTGAAACAAGATATTTAATATAATGTCCATTTCAATTTGTTCTGGACAGAGCGAATAGACTGAGGATTAGAAGAACAAACTATAATCTGTGTGTGTGTGTGTGTGTGTGTGTGCATGAGTAGTTTCAAAACAGAATTTAACAAAGATTAAAAATGTTAAAAGAGTCTTTTGTCTGTAGGATGCAGAAGTGTAGGTGAAAGGGTTGGGGGAGGGGTGGGGGTTGAACCAGTAACAATTTAAATAAAAAAAAATGTAATAAATGTGTTATATAAAGAAACAGAAATATGCCTGTTCACTTTCGTTTGTTTAATGTCCCCGCCACATCCCTTGATCATCAAATCTTATGCTGATAAGAAACAAAACAGAAATATTAAAAAAAAAAAAAAATCGAAGGCAATATAAATAAAAGACCATTTGAGAATCTGGTAGAGGTTTCTTGGGCCCTAGTTGTTGTTGTTGTAGTTGGAAGAAAATTTATGTGAGTGCCGGTAGACCGGCCTTCTCACGGCACTTCTGAATTATGGCACGCAGCATGAATTGGTGCCGTGACAACTCACGGACTTGCTGTGGGAAAAGAACAGAAAAATAAAGATATCAGTAAAATTGAAGTTTTCAAATTCACAAATTAAATTCAATAAAAAGAAAAGAAAATGTATTATTATTACTGAGGTGGTGAACTGGTAGAATTGCTACCATACTGAATAAAATGCTGCCAAGGCCAACTTTACCTTCCCTTCTTTTGGGGGTTGATAAATTAAGTACCAGTTGAATAATGGGGTCGATGTGCAATTGACTAATTTCAGGCCTTGTGCCTATAGTAGAAAGGGTATTATTATATTATTATCATCAAGGTGGTGAGCTGGCAAAATGCGTAGCGGCATTCCATTTGTCTTTACATTCTGGGTTCAAATTCCCTTGGAGCCAAATTTTCCTTTCCTCCTTTCAGGGTTGATTATATAAGTACCAGTTGAGCATTGGAGTCAATTTAATCAACTTAGCTCCTCCCCCGAAATTGCTGGCCTTGTGCCAAAGTTTGAAACCATTATCATTATTAAAATATCAGTCAAGTATTGGGATTGATGGCTTTGTGCTTACATTAGAAACAATTCATCAATATCATTTAATGTCCGTTTTTCCATGCTGGCATGGGTTGGACAGTTTAACAGGAGCTGGCTAGACAGAGGACTGTGCCAAGTTCATCTGTTTGTTTTGGCATGGTTTTTACGGCTTGATGCCCTTCCTAATACTAACCACTTCAGATTGGACTGGGTGCTTCTGTAAAAGGGTTGGTGTTAGGAAGGGCATCAAGCTATAAAACCCATACCAAAGCAGACAGTGGAGGTTGGCTTAGGCTCTTTGCATTCTGAGCTCAAATCCTGCTACAGTCAACTTTGCCTTTCATCCCTCTGAGAGTGATAAAATGAAATAGCAGTCAAATACTGGAATTGATGTAATTGATTAACCTCCACTCCAAAATGTCAGGCCTTCAGACAAAATGCTAAGCATTTTTTCCAGTTCTTTACATTCTGGGTTCTACCAAGGTCAACTTTGCCTTTCATCCTTTTAGGATTGATAAAATAAGCACCAATTGAACACTAGAGTCGATGTAACTGACTAACCTTTTCCCTTAAAACTGTTGGCTCTAGGACAAAATTCGAAACTACTACTACTACTATTATTATTATTATTATAATAATAATAATAATTTTTGTTGTGGTGTTAAGAACATACAGCTCTGAGTCTCTCATAAGTTTTGATGTTAGATTTTAACTGTCAGGAATTTATGTCCAGAATTTTTGATTTATGTGACCAAAGTTCAGTTGGTCAATACTAGCAAAATATACTAATTTATAGAGATTTTTTACAGATAGTCTTACAAAATATAAAACATATTGAAAATTACTGGAACACAGGCAGTCCAGTCACTGGAAATATCATCATAACAGGTGGAAGTGAAAACATTGAGTAAAATTATTTTCCAAAAATCCTTTGTTCAGTATCTATTTTTCTCAACTTTATCCTACATTGCGAGAAGGTCAAAATAAGCAAAGTCATTGATAGCAAGAATCAAAGAACCCCACTACTATTTCACAAAGTCCCTATATAAGACAGTAGGCAGTTTGCTGAAGATGTGGCTGGTGCACTGAATGTGTTACTTTATTCACTAATGTCATCTCTATTTTAAAGAGAGTCATGAGTTTTTTTAAGGGACATTATATTAAGCTGATTCGTGTGGGCCTTATTTAAAAAAAAAAAGCCACTTCATTGGTTACATAACAACACAAAGTTCATCACTACTTCTTGTGGTCACTACCTTAAAGACAGGTTTTTCTTGAGAGAACATTTAGATGTTACGCAACAAAATGTAGATCTTGTTCTGTGTCTAATTTATATTTAAAACATATTGCTCTTATGGAAAGAAATAAACAAAACTGACAGCTCTACAGATCCTTTATGTTTCAATAAACATTATTTCATTCAATTCATTAGAATATCTGGTGGTGGATTTAAGTTTTACAGTTTTTTAGACTTCAGTAAACTTTTTCTGCATTTTGACAGCTGCAATGGGCTGTGTGGTAAGAAGTTTGTTTCCTAACCATGTGGTTCTGGGTTCAGTCCTAGTATACGACACCTTGGGTAAGTGTCCTCTATAGCCATGGGTCAGCCAAAGCCCAGTGAGTGGATTTAGTAGAAGGAAACTGAAAAAAGCTCAATGTATGTATGTATGTATGTAAGCATGCATGCATGTATATATATATATATATTTGTGCATGTGTATGTATTTTTATTTTGACACTGCATGCTAATTGCTTCATCAAAGCAGTGTCTCTCATTTCCAATATTCTGCAAGAACATGTCTGGTCATGGGGGAAATATCTCCTTGTTTGGAAACAAACAAGGGTTAGCAACGGGAAGGGCATCCTACCTCATTAAACTCTGTCTGGCCTATGCAAACATAGAAAAGTGGATGTTAAAATGATGATGATGATAATTTTGGAGTTACAGGATTACATGGCTGCAGGCTTGGCTGGGTGGATATGGAGTTTACTTCATAACTGCATGGTTTCAAGTTCTATCTCAGAGAGTGTCGTCTACTATAGCCTTGAGATGATTAATACTCTGTGAGTGGAACTGATAGACGGAAACTTCATGGAAGCCTGCTCTGTGTGTGCATGTGAATGTTGACATTTCAAGGATTTGTTTGTCACTGTTAGAACAAAACAATAATGGGATATTTACATTCCCCGGTTACCTGCACATGTGAAAGCCAGTGGAATAAAAAATTGAACGAGGGATAAGAATTGACAACAGAAAGAGCAACCAACTCTAAAATGTTATCTCAAATAAATCTCCATCCAACCCATGCTAGCATAAGAAAATAGATGTAAAAATGAACAAAAAAGTTTCAATACAGTGAACAGTAAGGATATTTATTAGGAAGTATTTAATAGGTTATTGAAGAAACAACAAAGCAAATCCCTTTCTGGGTCAGCCAGGAAGAGATGTCTTAGTCTTAGAGAAGTGTCTGCAGGATCAATTAAAGGAAAAAAAAAAGACTAACTAATGCTTGTTTGGTGCTCCTTATGGCAAGGGTGAGCAGGTTACTTACTTTGAGAAAGATATCAAGATCAATAACACTTCTTCGTAAAGCTTCTCCTAGATAATAAATGGTATCTTCTATAGCTTGTTCTTTAGCAAACGCATTCAACAATCTGAAATGAAATAAACAAAATATATATGCAGTAAGGAAGGAGAGGAACAGTTGAGGGAAGGAGGAGGAGAGAGAGGAAAAGAGTGCGTGTGTGCATGTGTCTGCATAACTGCATGCATGTCTATATGAATATGCATGTTATGTGCAAAGCTACAAAACTGTGTGCATACTTGTACAGGATGTGTGTACATATGTTTGTCTATGCCTGACGGTGCAAATTTCCCTACATGACAGTATTTCACCTTTCTTTAGCTATACTCAAGAAGATTCACCCACCACAACAGAACTGAAATCCTAAAATTAAGGTGTCATATAAAAAGCATTGATGTGGATGCTGGTGCCACATAAAAAGCACTGGTGATGGTGCCACGTAAAAAGTGCTGATGATGGTGCCAACACCTGTGAAAAGCCCAGCAGCTACGGGGAGTCTGGGGAAGCAAAGCACTGGTGATGGTGCCATGTAAAAAATACTGGTGATGGTGCCACATAAAAAGCACTGGTGATGGTGCCACGTAAAAAGCACTGGTGATGGTGCCACATGAAAAGCACCCAGTAGACTCTATAAAGTGGTTAGCATTAGGAAGGGCATCTAGCCATAGAAACTAAGCCAAAACAGATTATGGAGTCTGATGTGGTCCCTGGCCTTGTCAGTTCCTGTGAAGCCATCCAACTCATGCAAGCATGGGAAATAGACGTATGATGACGGCATGAAAATGGAATGCAATTGGAAGTGGACAATAAACAACATCATCCACCAGCAGCAGCAGGCAGCTTCATCCATGCTACATTTGCCACTAGGACCTCCTTTAATCCTTTAGCATTTAAACTGGCTAAAATATTCTACTCCTTTTTTGTTCAAATTGGCCATTTCCAGCCTCTCTGCTATTCTAGAAATAAGTAATCACATCACTGAAATCTTGAAGCTACAAGATAATGCATTATTATCGAAAACAATGTGAATCTATAAGCAATACATTTGACAGAGTGATCCGAATCTAAAGGGTTGGTTATGCTTAGTGACCCTTAAAATAAATACCAAGGGGTTGGGGCTGAGGGAAGAGGAAGGTTTTTAAAAAAAAAAGTGTTTAAGTTACACATAAATAAATAGCGAGTGTCAATTGACCAGTCCTAGTACTAATAGATTAAACATACTGTCTGTAGAGTGGTGTTGTAGTAACAACAGCTTCATCAATTTTAAGCTCTCCCTGGTTCTCCATTTTGTTCAAGGTTTCTTTCAGTTCAGCATTTTTCTCCTTCAGTATAGAAATATTCTTCTCCACCTCATCCTGAAATGACAAACAACATTCGAATACAATAATGGTTTGGATTAACATGACAACAGCTTCACTCCCCAGCTAGCTAAAAAGTCTTAATTACTCTATCCTGAACACACATATACAAGACAAAAATTTTCTTAATGAGATTTTTGATGATCTAACCACATTAACTTGATTGTTATTTTTTCGGCATTTCTGAATAAATAACTTTCATTAATTCTGTTTCTTTTATTTGCTAATTTTTCACGTCTACTTGTGTGCAGTAATTTATTTCAGGTGCCAGCATTACAACCATGTGGTTTGGGGGTTCATTCCCACTGCACAGTACCTTGGGATTGAACCCAGGACATATGATTTGGAAGTAAGCTTCTCACCACATAGCCATGCCTGCACCATAAAGTGACAAATTCATTGAATGGGGTGGGGACAAATAACCCCCAGTACTTTATTGACTTGAAAATATTAACTTAGAATGTAAAAGTGTGCAGGTGTGGCTGTGTGGTAAGAAGCTTGCTTCTCAACCATATGGCTCCAGGTTCAGTTCCACTGCATGGCACTTTGGGTGTCTTCTACTTTGGCCTTGGGCTGACCTAAGCCTTGTGAGTGGATTTTGTGGATGGAAACTGGAAGAAGCCTGTTGTGTGTGTGTGTGTATATACATATTTATGTGTGTGTCTGTGGGTGTTTGTACCCCCACCATCGCTTGACAACCGATGTTGGTGTGTTTATGTCTCTGTAACTTAGTGATTTGGCAAAGGTGACCAATAGAATAAAGTACTAGCTTACAAAGAGTAAGTCCTGGGGTTGATTTCTTCAACTAAAACCCCTTAAGGCGGTGCTCCAGCATGGCTGCAGTCAAAATGACTGAAATGTGTAAAAGACTAAAAGACTAGCTAAATGAACCCCTGCCCTGCCACCACCTTAATAATACCAGCTGTTCACATAGAGATACTTATTTCAATACAAACCTTCTCTTGTTCCAAAGATTTCATCATCTTCTCCAGACACTCACGACCCTTTTGAAGGTCATTCTGTGTTTTATACAGCGTATCCATTTCAGCCTGAAAGTTTACAGATTTCAGAGGAGAGGCTTTAGGATTTTATATATCGTCACGGTAATTCAGCACAAAGGAAATATTGGGTCATCCCATAAATAATGTGGTTTTTCAATTGCATGAACTAAAAGTCGGAGGGGGATGGGATAAACTACCTGCATCAACTTACTGCAAAAGCAGATAGTAATTTTATCTTGTCCTTATTCTTAGAGCATGTTTTGAAGAGTGCAGATTGATTTTAACAGCTATTTTTTCAAATCTATAATAGAAGTGACAAAAGAGCATATTCGGCATATTTTGCTTTCTGAGTTCAATAAAGGCAACAACACAATGGAAAGTGGGAGGAATGTTAATGTAGTATATGGGGATCAGACAATAAGCATAAGCCAGTGTCAACTGTGGTTCCAGAAATTCTGAGCCGGAAACTACAGCCTAGAAGATGAGCCTCATCCTGGAAGATCTATAGAGCACGACGAGGACGTCTGCAAACCCTGGTGAAATAAAATCCCATCGTAATTGTTGAGGAGCTAGCAGAGAAGCTTGGATTTGGTCATTCAACCATTCATTGATACCTGTGTGCCATCAGAAAAGTCGGCAAATTAGGTCAATGGATTCCTCACAAACTTTTCAAGTCTAATCATGCGCAGAGAGTGAAGGTGTGCTCTTCTTTGCTGTCACGTCTCATGAATGAACCTTTTTTACCCATGTAAGGTGTTGTTATCTGTTTGGTGGGATATGAAAGCACACTCAAACTACCTTAGAAAATGATGGACATATTGTAAAATGTAGTCTTAGATATACAAAAAGACAGATTGATCATGGTTGGAGCTTCCTTTGATCACAGGCCTGCTCAATGAAGGATGACCAAGGAGCAAAATGTAAAATAAATCGAAGAACCATGGTAGTATTTGAACTCAGAAGGTAGTTTTAGGCATGGGGATTTTAGTGAGTTGATAAGTGGATTCAATAGGGAGGCTCTATGTAGTTGCTCAGCCTGTAAGAAATAGCAGCTAAGTTTCCTTCAAATTACATTCTGCCATCTTAAAAGGAAAAACAGGACCATTTTAGCTACCGTTACAAGTATGATAAGGCACAATTTTTTGCCCCCTAAACAAATTAGTCTCCATTTTAACTCAAAATCAGTGTTCAGGTTACAGGCAAACTGAGGCCCAAGAAATGGCCTGCCAGTATTGTGGTGTGCCTTATCTTTGCACTTAGTAAGCCATTAAATACAATATTATACAGTACCGGACCTCTTATATGGCTTTCAAAAATCTGGGAATACTGTGCAATATACTGTATTGAGAAAACAGACTGTTTTTGAAGTTGGTTAATTTATATACAGTGTGTTAAAAATAATTTTGTTCTTTACTTTTTTAAGTGGATTAATAAAGATTAAACACACTATGCTTTAGATGTGTATTAATTTGTACCTGTATCTGTTAAGTAAAATCATGTTCATTATTTCATCTAATTTTCTTCCTATAATCATTATACTGTATACATGATACAGTATGGTATATTTGAAGACTGTTAAGTGGATTAGAAATGTATTAATCGGAATCTGTTAAATACACTTTAGCTCTTTACATTCCATAGTTAATTTCATGTTTTAAATATATACTCAAAAAGCACTCATGCCGGTGCTATGTAAAAGCACCCTGCAGACTCAATAAAGTGGTTGGCATTAGGAAGGGCATCCAGCTGTAGAAACCATGCCAAAACAGACATAGAACCTGAACAGCTCTTCAACTGGTCAGCTCCTGTCAAACTGTCCAACCCATGCCAGCATGGAAAATGGATGACGATGATGATGATTTAGACTGTCTCCAAAATAACTAGAAAATCCAGAAATCTGAGTCACTTCTAGTTCCAAGTTTGCCAAATAATTATTGCAGTACTATATAATGTAGTTTTGAGAAATCTCTTAAAAAGAACAGTTGATCCCAAGCCTGGATGCTTTTGATCATAGACCTGGGACTAATACAAAAGTTCTTAGTTATAATTTTGTTAAGTTAGAGATTGAGGAAGATTTATAAAACTACATGATTGTTGCAGACCTGAGCTTGGGCAAATGTTTCCTTTAGACGACGTTTCAGTGTCTCTTCCACAGCAGATATCAGTGAGGCCTTAATGTGTTCCTCTGTCACAGTACTTGTACCAGATACTGTTTGTGTTAAATGAGTTCCTGAATGAGGTGAAGAGAAAACAAGCATTAAAAAACTTATTGTAAATACTGTTAAAAGCTCATATTATTAACATAGAGTAAATACTGGTAAATATTCATATAATAACATATACTAAATATGGTTAAACTTTTGTTACCATATTTCCATTAAAAACATCTTTATTTTAATGAGTTTAGAAAATAATGAAAAATTTGATATAGCTTTGTCATTATTAAGTTTATGTTCGGAACATAAATATGAAACTTTAAAAGAAAATTTTAATTCAGGTCACTTGAAAACAGGAAGTTTGTACTATAAAACCATAAGGTATATTGGTATCAAACAGGTTAAATATTCATAAATTAACACTGAATAAACATGGTTAAATATTCATAAATTATCACTGATTGAATATGGTTAAATATTCATGAATTAACATAGATTAGCAATGTACAGTCACACATGGTTAATCATTATGTCACTGTATAAAGCAAAGTACTACTGCAAACACAAAAACCAAACTGTTGTGTGCATCACAGCCATACAATCATATGAGAAAGCCTTCTTGTGGTTACTCAATCTGTTTGAAACAGCAGCTGAATCATTCTCAAATCACACTCTTTCAAATAAAGAAAGGACACATTTGATAATGTGGTCCTATACACTTCTAAAAATGACATGGTGGCCATCACTGGAATGTCTCTGATCATAAGTTTGCTTGACAAAGATTGGATTGAGGCTAAAAAACAATGACAAATCACACACTGCCACAAAATATCTAAATGGTGTGTTATTATAACTACAGAACTACACGAATATTCACACACACTATCATAGAATATCAAAATACTGTGTCATCACCACTGCAAAAACTATACTAACATCCACTCACCCACACTACAACAAATAGTCACACACAAGGTTAAAACTCTGTGATGGATTGCTAAGAATATCAAAGTCTTGAAATCACATTTAACCCTTTAGCATTTAAACCGGCCATATTTGGCCCAAATATTCTGTTTCATGTTCAAACTGACTGGATCTGGCCTCTCATACCTACCCTACAATGTCATTCTAAAACTAAACAACCACATCATTGAAATCTTGAAGTTACAAGATAATGCAAGATTAATTCAAAACAATGTGAATGAATAAGGATTACATTTGATAGAATAATCTGAATGCTAAGAATGCAATGTGTCAGAAAAGTTACTTCACAAATAAAGGTTTCTGTCACATCAAAGACAGAAGGGTCAACATCATGACCTTTATTTTGTCTCACCCCCACCTCTATAAAACAACTGACATTTCAGGGGGAAAAAAACCATAGCTTCTGATTTATTCTCACACTCCACAAATGGTCTGAAAGCTTACAACTAACTGGGGTCAACGAAAGGATATTTTTAGCTAGATGATGGTGGTGGTGGTGGTGGTTGTGTTGATATTAAACTAGGTGATGGGTTAAACCCACCACCTTAGAACAGATACATCATAGTCACATCCACTTTTCCATGGGTCAGACGGAGTTTATCGGGGAAGATTTTCTATGCAAACCCTCACCTGTTTCCAAGCAAAGTAGTATTACCCCATAGCCAGATATGTTCTTGGAGAATGTTAGAAATGAAGGACACTGCTTGACATTCCTTTACATGATGTCAAGATAAGGTCACACACACATATATATATATATATATATACGACAATCTTATAGTTTCCATCTACCAAATACATTCACAAGGCTTTAGTTAGCCTAGGGCTATAGTAGAAGACACCTACCCAAGGTGCTGTGCAGTTGGACTGAACCCAGAACCATGCAGTTGGGAAGTAAACTTCTTACCACAGCCATACCTATACCTAGGCAACCATAATTCATAGCCATCGAATTTCACACTCAAGGTTTGGCTGATCTGAAGCCATGCTAAAGGGGACCTGTATATGCTCAAGATTCAGAGCAGTGAGATCAAACCACTTGCAAAGAGAACTTCTTAAGATTTCCATGCCGGCACAGGTCGCATAAGTGTCTTGCAGTCAACATGCCCCAGTCCATTATCTTGCACACACATTAACTTAGTTATTACTTCAGATCGAGCCTTTCTGTCTCATCTCATTTCATTTCATTTCTATTTATCTTATCCTCAACTTCAAATATCTCCTCTTCTCATCCTTCCCTCCATAACACACACACACACACACACAAAGAAAACTGCCATTCTTGGTTACTGTTTATGTTATGATTTTAGAATGGTTATTACAGCTAGATGCCCGTCCTATCACCAACCAGTTTACAGCATAGACTAAATCCATTTTATCATGCTACCAACACTATAGATGTCTTTGATAGAACTAAAGAGACTCCTTCTACCTTCTATAAGTTCTTATTTAGAATTATTCCTTTTCAAAATGAATTGATAATGCCAGTGCCACTCCTTGTGGAACCAACATTTGTAAGTGACTACAACTACAACATCAACCACAACTTGTGAGCATCAATGCATACCACAACAAAGCAGTAATGTTAGCAATCATCATCGATCAAACAAATGAAGTATTGGAGCATCACCTACAAATCTGGTTCAAAAATACATAAAACTCACTAAAAACTATTAAAACAAAACAAAATAAAAAAAACCATGAAACCAACAGCAGAAATACAAAGAAGCAAAATGTGTTGGTGTGGTAGAAAATAATGTGTGGACTAAGTGTGAATTACCTGATGTAGTTGAGTTGAGCCCAAACATAGGTGTTGGAGTGGTAACCGACGAAGTCGATTCAGAGTAAGCTGGGTATCCAAGGTAGGGAGTGTTGTACAATGGGTATTGAGGATGTGCAGGGTACGGTAGAGGGTTATTTAAATTAGATGGGTAATAAGAGCTAGCAGTGGTCTGTGGTGCAGTATAAGGAATAGGATATGGAGGTATACTGCTTGAAGTTGCAGGACTTGGCATGTAAGGACCTGAAACAATGGAATTGAAAAACATAAATGTTGGTTTAGTGTGTGTGTGTATGTATATATGTGTATGTGTGTGAATGTATACACGAGAGAGAGAAACCAAGAAATATATCACATAGTGTTAATATATTGTATATAGTTAGTAATTTCAAATATCAATGAATATTTATATTAATATATAATAGTAAAAGAACATAGTATATCACAAATTGTATTACAAAGTTAGTATATTGTATCTGTATTAATATATAGTTAGTTTGCAATAGATAACATTAGTATTACTGTACATAGTGCTGGTATATAGTTACTGCACTTTATCTGTATATAAGATGTATTTTGTATAGCACATGTGTGTGTGTGTGTGTGTGTGTTTGGGGGCTTGTATGGTTCAGTACTAGCTACACTTTTGTGCTGGCTATGTGAAGGTGTCTTCTATGCAATGGTGTGAGCTGTGTTAAGGCTGTACTTCATTGGCTGTTATATTAGCATGATTGAGTGTCTTAGCAAGATGGAAAAATATATGTGAATGTGTATAAAGAGACACTGTCTCAGAACATCTCATCATTTTGCACAGGCATAATGTATCTGGATATGTGAAGATAATGTGATCTTATACAAGGATATCACATGATCTTGTATGGTAATCCCATGTGAACATATCATGTGGTCTACTGGGGTAATGTGTTGGAAGATTATATCGTCATATATCTAATTGTTAAAATATGTAATAAAAAAATAAAAAAATTTTAAACCCCATCAAACATCATAAATGTGACAATTTAACACAGAATAACAAAAATATTCTAGTCTTTTAAAATAATGCCAAATTCTATTCTTTACATAACATAAAAGCTTTACAACTGTGTGTGAGTGTAAGGAATCATGGAAAAGTTGAATCTTTGGATTGAATTTTAACTCATTTCATTGGAATGTCCCAGCATATCTTTATTAGACTCAGTTTATCTAAATACAACAACAACAAAGGAACATTAAATCAAGAAGAATAGCTTACTTTGTCTTGTAGGATACGGAGGGTGAGAAGTTTGAGCCATTGAATTGCTAGAAGACCAGTCACCCATGTCTACCTGATACGAGGAGTTGACAGGATTCTGTTGAACCTTCGAGAAGACAGGAGGTTCTTCACCAAACTTTTCTGCCAGTCTATTCAAAAGTCCATAGAGGTCAGACTGAGGCTAGAAAAAATTAGAAGAAAGCATAGAGGTAAGCTGTAGTACCAATAATGTCAAATTATTAAATAAACACTAATATTTAAAAAAATTAGTGGTGATATGCTTTGGCAGAAAAATCATAGAGTAAAGTTTACAAATTTTGATAAATTTCGTGTACAGTAAGGTGTTGAGAATTTTAATGTTTGTATGTTGTAAGGAGAGGAAAATACTGATGTTTGAAGCAAAATCTTCTGTCAGAAAGAAAAACAAAACGTTCTCTAAGATTATATTATAAAAACTGGGCTGTGGATCACATTATTTTAAATATGAATTTAGAAGAACATGGGGAAATGGTAAAATCATCACAGCTGTGTGGTGTTTGTTTCAGTTCACTTCACTCCATGTTCAAATTCAACCAAAGTCAACTTTGCCTTTTATCCTTTTGGAGTCAACATATAAAGTGCTCATCAATGGGATGAATAAGCAAAATTGTTAGAGTGTCTTATGAGATGCCTGGTTGCTCTTGCATTCTGTTTGTGATACCTGTGGAGACACTGGCACCTCACCAAATCAACTAGGTGCTGTGTATGCAAGGCCAATTACTGGTTCTACCGTTAAAAAAAAAAATCACCTTAATCAGGCCAGTAGCTTGGAGAGAAACTTTCTAAGTGTCGATACTGAGGCCATCTATAACATGACAACACTGGCCATTGACTTTACATCAGTGGGTAAATTGGCAGAGCCATTAGAAAGTTGGAAAGAACATTTTAGAGCATATGTTCTGATATTCTGTGCCTTGAGTTCAAATCCTATCGAGGCTCCCTTGCTTTTCAGGCTTGATAAATAAAAGACCAGTCCAGGAAAGTGGGTTGGCAGATTTGTTAGAGCACTGGACAAGATGCTCTAGAGTAACTGTTCCAGCTGTAAGTTTAAAGTTCAAGTCCTGCTTCCAGTCACCAGAAAAACTGCTCTTTAGGAAGCAAAAATGATGATAAACTTGAGAAAGCCTTAAACAAGTGACCATGTATTTTCAGTTAATCATTCTCCATAGAGTATATGAGCTGGTAGGAGGGAATGAATAGAAACTTTTGTCTTATGCAATTCTTTTCTTGTTCCATTAAATTAGAATGTTTAGTAAAACATGCTCAGTTTTTCAAGGAAGATTTTTATGAGTTAACGACATCACATGACTGCAGTGTTGACTCATACATCATGTAACTGTTGAAAGACAAAGTGGTGGGTGGGTCGGCTAAAAAACCATGTAGTGGGTGGGACAGTTGAAAGACCATGTAGTGGGCAAAACAGTTGAAAGATGAGTAGTAGATGAGCTGTCAAAAAGATTAACAAAATTGATAAAACTGGTAAAAAATGAAATGTTAAATAAAACTTACATATTTCCACTGTAACAAGAAAGGCAAATTGATTTTGCCGTTAGGGTCAACATGTCTACCTGGCTTGATCTGCATGTTGGGAGTCGGCTTGACATAAACAATGGGGGCACAATGAGGGTGGGTATCTAACAACCAGACACATATGGGAATGTTGTATCTGTTATCTGAAAAAGAAAAAAAAAAAGGAAACTCAGCAATTGGCAAAATTCTTTTTTGGAGATGCTCCCTCTCTCTCTCTCTCTCTCTCTGACTGGGTAACCATGTATCTCCTCTACAGCAAGACACCTGTTTCTGTCCCTCTGTCACACTCCAACCTCCCACCATCTTGCATAAGACCACTTTCTCCAATACCACACTCCTGCCAAGGATCTTTGTTTTGCAAGTTGCTTGGTGACCCTGTCAGTGCTGGTACAATGTAAAAAAAACCATCCAGTCCACACTGTAACGTGGATGGTGTTAGGAAGGGCATCTATCCAGCTGTAAAAACCATGCCAAACAGACAGTGAAGCCAGGTGCAGTCTCCTGCCGAACCAGCTCTTGACAAACTGTCCGACCCATGCCAGCATGGAAAATAGATGTTAAATGATGAGGATGAGGATGAAGATGAGATGAAGAACAAGAAAATTTTTAACATGAAAGAACAGAAGGGAAGGTCTTCTGAAGAGAAATCTTAAAGTGAACCAATTACTGAATATTTAATTTTTTTTATCATTAAAGTTAATTGTCGTCAGGTGAAGAGGGACAAACTGTTATTTTTTTACCTTTTAATTGTGTCAGTTATTGGACTGTAGCCATACAGAGGCGCTGCTTTGAAGGATTTTGGTTGTAGGAATCAACCCCAGTACTTATTTTATTCTTAAAGCCTGGTACTTATTCCATTGGTCTCTTTTGCTGAACCACTAGGTTATGAAGGACATAAACAAATCAACAGATTGTCAAGGAGTGGTGGCAGACTAACACATGCAAAAAATATAAATAATATATATATAATATAATATATATAAATAATATATATAAATAATATATATATAATATATATATAAATAATATATATATAATACTAGCAGAGATACCTGGCGTTGCCCGTGTTACATGCAAATGAAGAATGCGACTTTTCTGTTATATGTTCTGTAAGGAACTGGAATACATATGATTCGAATTTCATCAAAATTGCACATGAGGGTTCTTTCCTTCTTTACACACCCTAAAAAATTCTAGTCATGAGACATGTATCCCATACTATTGATCTTTATGCGCATATTCCAAAATTTCAGTCTTCTGGAACCTGTAAAAATGATTTTGCTCCTGGAAAATGGAGCTCATGGAGCTCTAAAATGTGGGAATGAAGGCCCCTATTGGGGATGGGGGTGTTAATGTCAACCAGAGAAGTTGAATTGGTGGGAATGTTTTTAACTTGGGTCTTATAGTATGTCTGTATATATGTGAGAGTATAGTTTCACTTGAATAGTTTCAGTATGAAATTGAAAGTATTAAAGTGAAAATATTTGAAATTACAGTAGTGACATATTATTGCTTCACTTTTGACAGGTAATACTGAAATAGTGGAATAGTTTCAGTGTTAAAGTGAAAGTATCTGACATTACAGTAGAGTGATGCTATTGTTTCACTTTTGACATGTAATACTGAAATAGTGGAGGAGATATGATATTGCTGTGGGCTCGAACTATGCAAGAAGTTAAAAATTTGTTTGGCCTAAGACACTACATGGACCCTAAGTAAGGCATGTGTTAATTTGGAATGAAATTGGTTGTGTAGTTCTCGAGTTTTAGGAATTCACACAGACACACATTCTCATCTTTGTATATCAGATATTTATGCGCACATTCCAAAATTCCAGTGTTATGGACCCTGTAAAAATGATTTTGCTCCTGAAAAATGGAGCTCATGGAGCTGAAAAATGTTGGAGTTAA
>NC_069004.1:17396037-17396580 GCF_001194135.2 Octopus bimaculoides
TGCTCCTGAAAAATGGAGCTCATGGAGCTGAAAAATGTTGGAGTTAAGGCCCCTATTGGGGTGGGGGTGTTAATGTCAACCAGAGAAGTTGAATTGTTGGGAATCTTCTTAACTTGTGTGTATTGTTTGAATTTCTTTGAAATAGGAAATATATGTAGGTTCACTGGGTTTGTAAAAGAGAGCAAAGCTACAGGAAACCAAAAGATGAATGATCACGATAATCAGTTGGCTACCCTAGCCTAGTTGTTACTACTCCCCAATGTAGGATTCCTCACCATACAGGTGACAGGCACAGCTGTAAGATGCATTACGGATCTATAGCAATTGGAAGAGCATGACCCAATTGAAATAACGTGTGACATTTGGAGTAAAGGGAACTGAAAGTGTTGCCTCTGGAGTTTGCAAATGACCACTATACCGATAGGTAACTGTGCAGAAAAAATTTACAATCAATAAATGTCTAAGAACAACCAGTCACTCATCTGGGAAGGCCTTGAAATCAATGTTACCAACTGGGGACTATGTGTGTCGTAGTGATAATAA
>NC_069004.1:17400348-17403301 GCF_001194135.2 Octopus bimaculoides
TAATAAAATCTAATTTCCTCTTTCTACTACCTTTACAAATCCTTACAACTCCGACTTTCTCTTATGAACCTTTACGAACGATCCAACAACAAATACAAAAAGAAAGGAAGGAGAAACACTGACAGTAAAAGCAAACTATTTCAGTATCAAAACTGAAACAATCACATTTTGATACTGTAATGACAGATACTTTCACTTTAATGGTTTTGCATGTGTGTTTGTGTTTATCTCCTGCCACCGCTTGATAACCGATGTTGGTGTGTTTACATCCCTCTAACTTAGTGGTTGAGCACAAGAGACTGACAGAATATGTACCAGGTTTAAAAAAAACATAAGTACTGGTAGCAATTCATTAGACTAAAAATTCTTCAATGTGGTGCCCCAGCATGGCTGCAGTCTAATGACTGAAACAAGTAAAAGATAAGCTCAACTAAAACTCTAATGCTACCATACCAGGTACATGACAGGCCCACCATCAGTGATAAATTTTTCATATCAGAATCTCAGGAGTTATTCTCATACAGTATTAACCAACTGACTCCGATAGAAGTTACGAACCGCTCCAAGATGATAACATCTATTTTACAAGCCACAAAATATTTTCTAAAATAATAGGACTCTTAACACCTACCTCGATAAGTGACAGGAATTGTTCCGTCAAGCTTGACCAGTTCTTTCTCAACACCATTATTGAAAACTGAAAATAAGAAAGGAAAGTAGAACATTTTAAAATTGTTTAGAGAAATTACACAAATCAATTAGCAACAATTCTCCTCATTGTCTCTAAGTGGTTACCAAATTTGCTAAAAATAGCAGTCATATCACACTCTGATCACATCCTGATGATTTAAAGGAAAGGACACTAGATAATGTAGCTTTAAATGTGTCTGGAAAATGATGGAGCAGTAATAAGAGGAATGTCTTTAATCATAGACCTGAAGGACAGCGACCTACAACAACAACAACGTGGCTTTTAGTTGATACCAGTATATGACAGCTACAAGCCTGAGGGGCCTCTATATAGTTGTTTCATATGCTACAATTAACAGCCAAATCTATTCCAAATGTTATTCTTAAGGAAACACTAATTTTTCATTTGTTTATTTTTTCAATGGTTTGGTCAGAGAAAGGCAGCAGCACTGACCACACTTTAGAATCTCTGAGACTGGTAGGAGGAAGTGATCCTCTCATCAAACTGGTTCAAATGCTTGCAACAAAGTAGATCCTCCTTTGGCTCGCAAATGGGTGTTAAGCTTGACATTAGATTAAAGCACTAAATATACTCATAGTGTATAAAATAGACAGAATCCATAAATGGTACAATGATAAGAAGTTTGATACGGAAATGTTTTCAACTGTGATACCAAATAGTAAATTAGCAAAGAAATTTAGAAGACACCTTTGAGAATCTAAACTCGTAGAAAAGGCAGGGGGTGACCAAATATCTCCTCTACAGTAAGAGGACTATCCCTATCCCTCTCCCTATACCTGTTGCATGCACACTACCACTTCCTTCGGTTTCACTTCCTCTCTCAACAAAGAGGTCTTTGATTTGCAAGTTACTTGGGAACCCCACTGGTGCTGGTGCCACATAAAGAGCAGCAGTGCTGGCGGGACTTAAAAAAGCACCCAGTACACTCAGTAAAGTGGTTGGCTTTAAGAAAGGGCATTCAGCCATAGAAACCATGCCAAAAACAGGTAATTGTAGTCTGGTGCAACTTTCCAACTCCAATCAAATTGTCCAACTCAGGCCAGCATAAAAAAACAGACAAATTGAAAAGAAAAAAAAAATTCTTCTATTCTACCTCTGAAGAACTCTATTTCAATGATATTCTTAAACCACTCTGTCATCTCAGTCCATATCAACAGAGAAACTACAAGACCAGCATGCATAACTGCAACTGTATCGATAATTTCATTAGATCCAAACATTTGAAACATCACTAGGATCAGGTAATCCTAAATATATTTATATACTTCTGCAAAAAACATGGTTTCAAACCAGGTGGTGCATTGTGATGATCTGTAAGTGCTACCCTATTTTACAGGGACACCAGTGAATATGGTTGTGAAATATATAGGCTATAAACCTATATATCAACTGTAAGGTTAGAAGCAGTGTACAGTTGTATAAGGTGCCTTGAAGGAACATGTGCTGACTTCCCAAAGACTAACATAGGACAGACTGTTCATAGCATTCGTCAATGAATCATTGAATACCAAAACAGAAAAGAAAGCTACTCTTATCTTTTATCAACATGCACTGAATAAATATGATTTGGCTGAAGACAGTGTAGATATCATTTATATTTTACATTTTCAGTCACTGTGACCATGCTGGAGCACTACCTTGATGGGTGTTTAGTTGAGCTAACTGGCTCCAATACTTGCTTGGTACTTCTCTATTGGTCTCTTTTGCCAAACTGCTAAGTTATGGGGATATAAACAAACCATCACCAGCTGTTGAGTGGCAGGGGTAGAAAGACACAAAGATACCCCCCCCCATATTTTGTTCAGTTCCATTGCACAGCACCTTGAGCCAGTGTTTTCTACAATAGCTCTGAGCCGAACAATGCTTGTAAGTGTATTTGATAGATGGAAACTGTGTGGATGCCCATCATATATCTGTGTGTGTGTGTTCCCCACTACTATCACTGCTCGACAACTGGTGTTGGTTTGTTTAAGTCCCTGTAGCTTAGCATTGTGGTAAAAGAGACTGACAGGATAAGTACTAGACTTCAAGGTGGTGCCCTTGCATGGCCGCATTTTGATGACTAAAACAAGTAAAGGATAAAAGATGCTCGTGTGTGTGTGTGTGTGTGTGTGTGTGTGTGTGTGTGTGTGTGTGTGTGTACCACACAAAAACACACAGGTATGTGGATGTATGTATATATATGATTACATAAATAAAACACAATTAAGTATATTATTATTATATACATAATAGTACATA
>NC_069004.1:17404813-17408926 GCF_001194135.2 Octopus bimaculoides
ACACGAAATGACAGAAACAGTATAATGAAATTGCTGTGGAAGTGGAATACCCAACATCTTGGACAGAGTCCTTGTTCAAGATAAAGTTGACAGGATGAATATTATAGAAAGAAACTAGAATTTTACATCCTCTATGACAAATTGGCAGCGACGAGAGAAGACTGTAAGATGTGCACATCATTATGTAGTCAGGAAGTAGCAGGAGAGAGAAACTTGGTGAGGGAGGGAAAAGGAAAACAATTGAATTGAAAGGAGAGCTGAAGGGTAAGAGAGATATTACTGAACTAAGAGGAGATCATCATCATCATCATCATTGTTTAACGTCCGCTTTCCATGCTACTAGCATGGGTTGGACGACTTGACTGAGGACTGGTGAAACTGGCTGGCAACACCAGGCTCCAATCTAAATTTGGCAGAGTTTCTGCAGCTGGATGCCCTTCCTAACGCCAACCACTCAGAGAGTGTAGTAGGTGCTTTTACGTGTCACCTGCACGAAAGCCAGTCAGGCGATACTGGCAAAGGTCATGCTCAAAATGGTGCATCTCATGTGCCACCCGCACAAGAGCCAGTCCAGGGGCACTGGCAACGATCTTACTTGGCTTGCCTGGTCTTCTCATGCACAGCACATTTCCAAAGGTCTCGGTCAGTAGTCATCGCCTCGGTGAGGCCCAATGTACGAAGGTCTTGCCTCACCACCTCAGCCCAGGTCTTCCTGGGCCTACCTCTTCCACGGGTTCCCTCAACTGTTAGGGTGTGGCACTTTTTCACGCAGCTATCCTCGAAGAAAAATCATTCACTTAAAACTGTCAGTGACATGGCACCAAGTCCAAATACTAAAGATTGTTCGTTCTCTTTCCTTGAGTATGTGGATCCATGATGTGTACAGATGCTGCACACAAATATAAGTGGGTAATGAAATGATCTGTTGTATTAAGTGGGTGGTGACAGGTTGGCCAGCCAACAACACCCTGTTTCCCCAATATGAAAAGAGCACTGCAAAGTTTGCAGACGATGCAGTATATGAAGTTGGAAGATATACAACAGAAGCCTTGGATAATCCGGTACTGAAGTGTAATGCTAGTAATTTCTGAAGTGTTGTTAGTGTAGTGGCAAGTGTTGCAGTGTCAGCAAGTACACTTAAAAGTGCTTGGACACTAAGGAGCATCAAATTAGGAGGTGAAGGAGAGAAGAGGGTATGTGGGGAATATTGAAACAGTTGTGGGGGTCAAAAAGTAGAATTCAAAGGTTGCAGATGAGTGTGTTTCAATCAAACAATGGACAGGACAGGTGGAAGGTGGGAGAGACTGAATCTGGTCTGTAGAGAGGGTAGAAGAGTGGTGGCACGGTCAATGGCCTGTGGCCCAGTGAGGTGCAGGGGCCACAACTGATTGAGGATATCTTGATTTAGTCAGAAATGTTGCATTCTCTCACATTAGGAATTGATATACGAGTCAATGCTGCAGAACCAGTGAAGCCAAAAGAATTGAGAGAATGGTTTGGTAGATTTAATGTGTCTGAGGTGAGAGAGAGAGAGCAGCGGAGATAAGAGTCGGAATGATATTTCAACTTGCATCGCATTATTGAAGAGGTAAAGTGCATACTTTTCCTTCTACTCTTACACATCCTCTTAGTTCAATAATTCTTCTTTCATCTTTCAGCTCCCTCTCTCAACTTATTTTCCCCTCTACCTCACACTCACTCACTCACTCCTTTTTCTTTCCATCTTCCTCGCTCACCCAGTACCCCTCTCCCATTACTCCCTGTCTATATATGCAAGCTCACACAATCTTCTGATCCCATCAGTTGCAACCAGTTTCTCAACCATTAGAGAATCTAAAACTCTGATGTCTTTCTTTTATTTTCTTCCTGTTAACTTTACCCCCCAAAAAGGACTGAGCAAAACATTGGGTACTCCACTCCCCATGGCAATTTCACTGGTCTCATTTTGTTGCATTTTTCTTTTACCTGTATATTATACATATACACGAGCATATACCTATAAAGATACATACATACATACATATACCCATATACATACATATACCCATATACATACATATACCCATATACAGAGCAATAACTTCTTATTGTAGCAGTATTATAAATCGTAATTCATTCCCAGAAAAATATTTTACCTATAAAATGTATAATACTCATAAATAAATGGCAATAAAACAACAGTAGAATGTAAAGAATATTTTATGTGAAGTAAAAAGAATGTCAAGATCATTTATAATAAAAAATATTATTATAATCATTTTCTGAATCACTTTCACTCACACTAGACTCGCATGCACCATCACTTGTAGATGTGATTGCCAATTCATAAGCACTCATAGACGGACTTGTAGATTTCTTTTTAAAAAAGAAGTCTTAGACTTGTTTGCTTAGAAGTTTTTTACGCTTTCTATAAATTTCTCTCTAACACACAGATGCATTTGTTATGGTAGTGGAAACCTTTGCACTTTGTTCAAAATTTAGGTCTTGTGCTTGAAAAATTTCAGCTCACCATACAAAAGTAAATTGAAACATAAAACTCGTTAACCGGGGGTCTTGTAAAGCAGATCCTTGTAAAGTGAGGTATTACTGTACTTATATAAAAAATGTTCAGGATTCAAGCGAATCAGGTACTTAAATAGTAAAGCACAAAGATCAGGTTGGTGATAATGCTATCATCTACAAACAGTATTTAAGGTCAAATATGTACTTACTCAAGAAGTGATTCTTAACCTGGGTTCGTTGAGTCAGTCTTAGGGGTTCGGCTGGGGTCAAGACACACACAATATAGCCTGGTTCACACAAGCAATGTTGGGCTGTTTTTGTTGGCCATCAAAAAAAATCACTGCCAACAATTTGGCAACACAATTTTTCTTCACCATGTTAAATTACAAACATTGGCTTTGATATCTGTGCTGAAGGGAATTTGGTGCACTCAGTAGTCGACTTGTGGCTGCTGTGATTTTCTATTAATCTTCCAAATCCTTCATACTATGGCGATCAAAAACAGGAAGTGGTTGGATGAGTACTTACAATATGGATTCACGAGTATAAAGGAATGTGATGGGAGTCAGTGTCCTCAATACATGATTTGCAATGCCAAGTTGAGCAATTCTAGTCTAGCACTGGCAAAACTAAGGGAACACTTCCTAAAGCTGCATGGAGATGGGAAATACAAGAACACAATGCTCACTGAATTCAAGGTGAAGAGAGCCAGGTTCGATGAAAAGGCTGCTCTGCATGTTCTTGGCTTTGCATCCATCGACAAACTGAGTTTCACAGCATTGTATGAAGTTGTGTATCTGATCACAAAGCAGGGCAAACCACACACCACCGGTGAAACACTTGTAAAACCAGTTGCATTGAAGATGCTGCTGAAGATATATATATATATATATATATATATATATATATATATACACACACACACGCACAGTGATAGAGACACACACCTACTTACACACAAACACACACACCCATATATACGCGGATGCCTACATACACAGCCACATACATATATACACACACACAATAAAACACACATACCTGGCACACATCTTTACGCTCTCACACACACATACGCACGCACACACACATACACACACGTACACACACATACACACACGTACACACATACACACACCTCACATACACATACACCTCTCACATACACAACACACAAACACGCATACAACTACACACCACAAGGGGCATAAATGACACACGCACGTACGTAAGCAAACACATGCACACACATCCACATACACCCATACACACGCACCCCCTCCACACACCGGCACAAACGAACCCACATATACACACATACAAATGAACCCGCACATAACTCCTACACATACACAACACGCACTCACACACACACACACACACCCAAGTATACATACATACACACACGCACACATACACACACATGTAGAAACGAACTCACTTACACACACATGCAAATGAACCTACACACACACACACACCCAGGTGCACATACATGTACACACACGCAAATGAACCCACACATACACACACAACAAACAGTGACACATACACGAACACATACTACGCATATACACGCACACACACACACACACACGAAATAACCCACGT
>NC_069004.1:17409538-17410376 GCF_001194135.2 Octopus bimaculoides
CAAACACATACATATACATATATACGACGGGCTTCTTTCAGTTTCCATCTACCAAATCCACTCACAAGGCTTTGGTCGGCCCGAGGCTATAGTAGAAGACACTTGCCCAAGATGCCACGCAGTGGGACTGAACCCGGGACCATGTGGTTGGTAAGCAAACTACTTACCACACAGCCACTCCTACGCCTATATATATGATACATAGAGAAGATAGTCAGAGGTATAACAACAGTATGATCAATCCTGGGTTGTTGTACTCACCAAATTTATCTCTTGCTGGTTGAAGGTCTGTGTATACTCCAATGGCTCTCAGAATATCTGGTTTGGTTATGTCAGGGTATTTATACTGGAAATGTAAGAAACAAAGTAGCACTTTAATATTATTCTACACACATAAACAAAATATTGTTAGGTTGCTTTTGAGAACTACTAGTAACATGTAACCCAGTACAGCCTGTTGCATGTTTGGGTTATCAGCAACTAAACTGGTAACCCCACCGGGTTTGCTTGGTGAGGAGGGTGATTGTTGAACTGGGTGAAAAACAAGACCTGTCAAAGAATGGAAGAACTCATGAGTAGTCAATGGCCATTCAACAATAAGTACATATGCGTGTGTATCATCATCATCATCATCATCCTTTAACGTCCGCTTTCCATGCTAGCATGGGTTGGACGATTTGACTGAGGACTGGTGAAACCGGATGGCAACACCAGGCTCCAATTTAATTTGGCAGAGTTTCTACAGCTGGATGCCCTTCCTAACACCAACCACTCAGAGTGTAGTGGGTGCTTTTACGTGTCACCCGCACGAAAACGGCCACGCTCGAAATGGTGTCTT
>NC_069004.1:17411230-17415371 GCF_001194135.2 Octopus bimaculoides
GTATCATCATCATCATCATCATCCTTTAACGTCCGCTTTCCATGCTAGCATGGGTTGGACGATTTGACTGAGGACTGGTGAAACCGGATGGCAACACCAGGCTCCAATTTAATTTGGCAGAGTTTCTACAGCTGGATGCCCTTCCTATACATAGCGTATATTTTCAGCACATGGTGAGGTGTTTTGCCATCCCTTGTTATAATTATGTATACTAGCTGGACGTGTAAAAAATTCACGGAAAACATAAAAAATGAAAGCATCTGTAAACAGTGTGCTGGTGTCATGAGAAATGTTTGTATATTATGACTGTCTGTCTTTATGTTTGGAGTTCAATTTCTGCCAAGGTCGACTTTGCCTTTTGTCCTTTCAGGGTCAATAAATTAAGTACCAGTAGTATACTGGGTCGATCTTATCAACTGCCCCCCCCCACACCCCCAAAAAATTTCAGGCCTAGGAAAGTATATTGTGACAGTTACAGAATATAGAAAGTAATGTAACACCAATGTGTAACTGAGATTGATATTTTGGTTGGATTTATAATCCAACCAAAATATCTGAGTTACACAAACATAGATGGAATTACTATTTAATTTTAGAATACATCATACATATTCAAAGAACTTTCATGGTTTAATGGTACAGAATGTTTTTCTGGCATTCTTTTATTCTTTTACTTGTTTCAGTCATTTGACGGTGGCCATGCTGGAGCACCACCCTTTAATCAAAGAAATTGAACCCTGGACTTAATCCCTATAAGCCTGGTGCTTATTCTATCAGTCTCTTCTGCTGAACAGCTAAATTACAGGGACGCAAAGACACCAACATTGGTTGTCAAGCAATGGTGGTTGGGGGACAAACACACACAAAGACGCACACATACATATGACGGGCCTGGAGGTAGTGGTGAGGCTGGCTGGTGTGATTTTGTGGTTTGCTGGTATGCCGAGAAAGATCCAGTGGGCCCCTAACTGGTTCCCCGATCTTAAAGGTGTAATGTGGTTGTGTAATGATAACACATCAACAAATGAGCCAGAAATTCTAACTTAAAAAATGTAGAAAGAAAAAGACAACGTCGTATCTCGAAGCCAAAAGATTTTTTTTAGCCAAGGAATAATTTTATAATGAAAACAAATTCAAAATTTAAATTTTGGAGCAAATCACCATGTTTTTTTATGTATGGCTGCAGTTGAAATGGGTTAAAACAGATGTGTGTGTGGTTGGGACTTTAATGGCAGTTTAAGGTCAGTCGCAGAAAGGAATTCAAAATGGCAACACTGTCGTTGTTGTTGTTGCTGTGATGGTAGTGGTGGTGACGATGGTTTTGATACAAACATACACATATACAAACACATACCTAGAGACAGGCAGACAGACAAACAGTGTCAGATAGTCCACAATGAAGTCTTCACCTCTCTCTCTCTTTCTCACCCTCTCTTCCTACCTATTGCTTTGCCACTGACTGGAATTGTAATTGTGTCTTCAAGCTCTGTCTCTCTCTCTCTTTCTCTTGCTATTAAAACAACAAATATCCAAAATGATTCAGTGTTTCAAATTGAAAAACACATACGAATGTATTAGACAGTTTTTGATTAGGATACAATATCCAGTATTTGCTGTGGTTGAAAACACAAAACAAACACCACAATCCTTTGAGTCACCACTCACTCCTCTCTCATATATATCTGTCTAGAGTTGTAGCTGTAATTCAAAGTTGTAGTCATATTCTGTGTGAGGCTGAATCTCCCTGAGAACTACGTTAATGATATGCATGTCTGTGGAGTACTCAACCATTTGTGAGTTAATTTTATCCTCGTGTGCTAATGAAAAGTGAAATTGACATCCAATATTTGCTGTGTGTATGTATCTATGTATGAACCTTTCTTTGGAATTATGTATCTACTGTCTCTCTCACTTTCTCTCTTTCTCTTTCACTTCCTTTGTGCTCCTCTTCGCTCCTGCTTTTGATTTAACAATGTGTATATGTATCTATGTATCTACTTCTCTTGCAACGAACGCCGTCACCACTCACTATCTCTTTCACTCTCTCATTTTCTCTCTCCCTCTCTCTCACTTTGCCACTTCTTTG
The DNA here is from genome assembly GCF_001194135.2 of Octopus bimaculoides. NCBI lineage: Eukaryota > Metazoa > Mollusca > Cephalopoda > Octopoda > Octopodidae > Octopus > Octopus bimaculoides. The sequence continues at coordinate 17,413,317 of NC_069004.1, forward strand.
AAGTGTGATGCACACAACTACATACAAAAATAAAAAATTAGTGTACTAATATTATTGATATGTCTATATATATATATATGTGTGTGTGTGTGTGTGTGTGTGTGTGTGTGTGTGTGTGTGTGTGTAGGCAAATCAAAAATAAAGACAAAAGTGTCAAAAGGACGCACATAATATTATGTTGATGCTCAGTTTAAGGTGGAAAAAGAGGGTGTGTGTGTGTGGCATCTCGAGCATGGCTCTTTGTTGGAAACAGGATAGGTCAGGAAAGAAGGAAAAGGATAGTCAGAGGAAAACAAGTATGGTTACATGGCTACACGCACACACAATAGACTTCTTTCAGCTTCCCCTCACAAGGCTTTTGTTGGCCTGGCACTATAGTAGAAGACATTTGTTCAAAGTGCTATTTAGTGGGACTGAATCGGGAACCATGTAGTTGGGCAGGAAAGCTCCTTACCACACAGCAATGTCTGTCCATAATTGTTTAATAGGTTTGATATTTGCTTGATAGTGAAGCAAAAGCCAGTGCTAGTCCATTGTGGTCTTTTGTTAGCCAGTTTACAGCTGGTTCTCCTACACTTTGCAGCTGTGTCTTGAATGTCATTAGACAACTTTTGCATATTTGTACTTTAGTTGAAATCTAAGTCTTGTTATTTAAATACAGCAGCAAAATGAATAGTAGAAAAGCTTGAATCAATGAGTAATAAGAAAAATGAACTTTTATTGTCAGTACTTCAGGAGTGCCCTTGTGAATTGTTTGTGAAACTAGTTTCTCCTACCATAAAAAAAGAAAAGATCTTAACAGGATACTACTAAATACAACTTCAGTCTAAGACAGAAGGAAAACTGAAGCCAGAGCTGGATAAAGAAAAAAGAGCAAAAATCAAAAGACACTGAAATAGATTTGTTGAAAGTTGTGAAACTTTGACAATGAAAGAGGCATCCTATGAAATTGTTTAACATTGACCCCAAAAAATTGATGGAGAAATTGTTTAACATTGACCCCCAAAAATTGATGGAGAAGAAATTGTTACAATGTCTAAGTATTTGTAAGATGTCTCAGTAATAAAGATATTGAAAGAAAAGTAGTTAAGAGAACACTGAAGAACTCTCATGACACATATTTTATAAATTTGAACAAGAAGTTTGCTTCTCAACCACCACATGGTTCTGGGTTCAGTCACACTGCATGGCACCTTGGGCATGTGTCTACTATAGCTTTGGGTTGACTAAAGCCTTGTGAGTGGATATGGTAGATGGAAACTGAAAGAAGCCTGTCATGTGTGTGTGCAGTTATCTCCCCCCACTGCTTGACAACCAGTGGTGGTTAGTGGTTTGGCAAAATAGACCAACAGAATAAGTACCAGGCTTTAAAAAGAAATAAGTACTGGGGTTGATTCATTTCACAATATTACTGAAGGTAGTGCCCCAGCATGGCCGGAGTCTAATGACTAAAACAAGTAAAAAGTTTCTATGTTTAGAAGAATCGATTAAAATATGGTGAAAAGAATTAGGTCATTAGAAACTTGTTATCAAGATTTTGCAAAACAAGGATGGCATAAACCTATTTTTTCACTTAGGGAATGACAATGTTATCAGCCACTCTGATGGGCATGATGGTAAGGAGTCACCTAAATCATTTAATTCCTGTGTGAAACTTATTTGTAAGATTAGCTGAAAGGGGTCTACAAAACTTTACATTATTAAAATTACTACACACACACATATGTATTCTTGTTTTTATACTATTCATTTGATTCTTTATAGATTATTTTAATAGATAACTTATTTAACACTATATTATTTAGAAGTTATAGTTTCATTTCAACATATTAGAACTTCGATTGGAATAGTGTTGATATATTTTCGATTATTTTTGATTAATTACTAATCTTTATAGTTTATAATATCGTTAAAGTTTTTTTTAAATCAAAACTTTGTATATATATATAAAGTTTAACCTTTTATTCTTAATAATTTTTTCTTTCCTAATTTTTTCATTCATAATTTTTTCCATTCATAATTTTTTCATTCATATTTTTTATTATTACGTTTGTA
>NC_069004.1:17415995-17419477 GCF_001194135.2 Octopus bimaculoides
AAATTTCTTTTCTATTTGAAAATTGGTTATGAAACACGTGTAATCTTTTTATTATATTTATCTTATGATATTTACTTTACTTTATATTATACTCATTTATTGTGCTTTTAATTATTAATTTTTCTATATGTGATAGTGGATTTTCATCGATGAGTTCTTGAAAATTGGTTATTTTCCCTAAAACTATATATATTTTATATATACTTTATCTATAAGGCTCAATTTAATTTTAATTTTTTATAAATTGATTTTAATTGAGTTTTTTACCTGTAATTTTGGATTTTGTCCCTAATAATATTATTATATATATATATATATATATACATACACATATATAGACATACATATTGATTGTGTTAATGTGTGTTATTCTAATAACCCTTTAGCATTTAAACCATTCTTATCCGGTCCAAATATTTTATCTGTTTTCTGCACAGACTGGCCATATTCAGCCTCTCACACCTACTCTATGATGTCAAACTAAAAATAAACAAGCACATCATCAAAATCTAAGCACAAAAAGATGATGCATGACAAATTCAAAACAAAGTGAATACATGAATATTACGTTACGGAAACTAATCTGAATAATAAAGGGTTAAACACGACTCAAATACGATGTGTTTTAATATTCAAACATTTTCCCTGTTCATGAACAATGCAACACTGAAGGAGGGAAGTTCACACGCACACACACACTTGTAGGTAAAAGAAGTGAGAGCCCACAAGGATGTCATCTTAATAATAAGTCAAGGTCACTGCAGACACTCCCATTTTTCCCTAAAGTCCATGACCCTTACCATGGTTACCAGATATCACACCCCTTCCATCTCTGTTAGTTTCATTCTATAAGTCTTTGACAATCACCCCTACTTCCAGTCAGTGCAGTCAAGGCTACATTGCTCACCACCAGGAGAATTAATACTACTTTTATTCTGTTACTAGTCTTACAATTACCATCACTACCACCACCTCCATCACTATTACTCAAATAACCACTGCTACTACAATTATCATCATCATTACTACTAAAATTGCAACTACAATTACCACATTTGTCATTACTACTATCACCACCACCACCACCACCACCACCATTTCAACTAACATTGCTATAAATATAAGGCAGGAAGGGAATGTACATGTTTCTATATGTGAATGTATGTGTGTGTGTGTGAAAGAGTGAGAGAGAAAGACAGAGAGATTGAGTGAGACGGGTGGAGAGGAGCAGTTAGAATCTGAAATACTTATCTGCCATTACAATTGCACCAAACCAAAAGTATGTCCTGTCAGTACCATTTTCACATAATTACTGCCAGGAATGTCAAACTCTTTAACTATTCTCACCTTGTAATAACTAACAGCCAGCTGCTACACACAGCCTCAGATATAGCTTCCCCCTTCAGTTGGATCGAGCATCACTTTTCAACAATCAGTATTCCTGTTGTTACCTACTCATTTACTAATAATGCTAAGTGGCTCAGTATTCTACAGGCCTTTGTGCCCTTAATGTAAAACACAAGCACAAGAAGTATACGCTAGAAGAGGTTTGTACATCACACATACTTGCACATTTCACAATTTCCATGGAAACTTAGTATAATATTGCATGTGGCTGAGTATTTCATAGACACTAGCATTCTTTAATGCAGTACACAAGTGGACTCAGCATGACAAAGCTGGCCCTTTGAAATACACTTAACCTTCCAAGAGGCTTCGATACAGTTTCTGTTGACTCACTTTCACTCACAAGACTTGAGTCGATGCTAGATGATGCCTGTTCAAATGCTGTGCAGCTGAATTGAGATTGGTACCTTCAGGATTGCAAATTGATTTTGTAACCATTTGTGTGATTTGAAACTGTTCTGTACAATTGGTCAGGATCACAGACTACAGAAATGGAAATGTCTGGAGTGACAGTGACTTTTGGTCAGTTAACTGATCAGAACATATTTTGGATTCCACCAATGGAAAGTGATTTCCAAAACAACCAAAAACATGACCAAATGAGCCACTCAACAAACAATATGCATGGGGAAAATCTTCAATGTCAGCCGTTTAATATTAGAAACCATCACCATCATTTAATATCCACGTTCCATGCTGGAATGAGTCAGACAGTTTAACGGATCTGTTGTGACTAAGTATGATCCAGTATCTGCTTTAGCATGGTTTCTACAGTTGGATGCCCTTCCTAACATAAGCCATTAAACAGCATGTACTGGATGTTTTTTTTCTTTTTTGTGCCACGAAGCGGCTTGCCAGATTGTGCACTCCAAGAGAAGGGGTGATTGGTTTTATGCTAGGGGTTGAGGGGTTAAAGTATGACAGAGGAGGAGCAAGCAGGTTCTTGTAGAACGGCTGCATGGTCATTAACATTTAGTAGGGGAGTAGGAGAGGCAGAAAGTGATCAGTAGCAGCTGCAAAAAGATAAAATATGGAAAGGTAAAAAAAAAAAAGTATATATTTCAAACAGAGACTGTAGGTATCTTGGTTTTAGAAATAGTGCATCATGACTCATATCATATGGAGCAAATAAAAGAGTCAACAACAAGAAGGGTGGCCAGATGTAAAATTCTGGCTGGGTAACTTTGATGACTATTGTTATGGGGTTTGCAAGGCTGTTCCTTGTTTTAGTGTGGCAAATGATCTTAAAACAATAGTTGTTCATTCAATGTCCATGTTTCCATGCTGGCAAGGTTTGGATGGGAACTGATGTTGATGCTAGATTTTATGGCCTAATGCTCATTCTGTTGCCAACCCTAAAATGTGTTTTTGATAAGGGATTTAGATTTCAAATATTTTTTAACCATTACATACTTGGTACCACAAGGGCCAGTAGGAAGAAGGCTGTTAGGCAACAGAGGTTGCCTCAAGATGGCCGTCATCATCGTTTAACGTCTTCCTTCCATGCTGGCATGGGTTGGAGTGTTTGAACAGGAGGCGCAAACCCTGGAAGGGGCAGTGTTGACTGGACAAAAGCTGGGGCTTGATCAATCCTACCTGAGTCATCTAATGATCCTCCAGGAAACATCACTGACAATATGTCAAGGTGCATCACAGTATGATGCATATAAAAAAAGTTCAAGAATTTTTTAATGTTTTGAAATAAAAGAAGGTAATTTTCCAGAGTAACCTAAAAGAAAAGGGGCTTTTAGATTCTTGTGTTCTAGAAACAAGAGGCTGAAAAAACTGAAAGCAGTGCCCCAGAAAGGATGCATTCCAATAACTGAAACCAGTATAAGGATAAGAGAGAGAGAGAGAGAGAGTGTGTGTGTGTGTGTGTGTGTGTGTGTGTGTGTGTGTACGTGAAGGCGCATGGCTCAGTGGTTAAAGCGTCGAGCTTACGACCGTGAGGTTGTGAGTTCGAATCCCGGACCGGGTTGCGTGTTGTGTTCTTGAGCAAGACACTTTACTTCACGTTGCTCCAGTTCATTCATCTGTGGAAATGAGTTGCAACATCACAGGTGCCAAGCTGTATC